>NW_023416324.1:1987500-2262500 GCF_014108235.1 Myotis myotis
GGGTGCGCAGCCCTGACCTTTGCCAGGGCTCAGGGGTCATCAGCCTCCGAGCTCCTTGTCCACACCTCTCTGCCAGTGAAGACAATGGGCGGCTTCCCACAAGACTTTCCACCTGGGGTGGCAGGAACGCCTTTTTTGACCTTTTTCGTTGTATTTGCATTTCACGCCAATTTTCCATCCCGCTTCCTCATGCGCCTGTCCTTGCGCGAATAGAAAGATCACATTATCTGGAAGAGACGCTGTGGGAAGATGGACCTTGTTTACCCTGAGATTGAGACTCCTCGGCAGGCACAGGCACCCGGTTTAACACAGAAACATGGCGTTGTGCGCCCATCACAGGGATACTGTGGGTCAGGCGGGCAGGAGTATTAAGAGCTTTTTGAGAATGAGGTGACTGGGCTCAGCAATGTGGAGTGACTCGCCCCGGGGGACCCAGCCTGGGGGTGCACAGCCAGGGGGGCGCCAGTACCCCTAACATGTCCTGCGGCCTCTCAGGACACAGAGGAAAAAGATTGACAACCTGGGTCTTAAAAAACAAGGTGCAAAGGCTTCATGTTGAGGGTGCTGCATAGCATGTGGCAGGAAATGGAACCCATTATTTAAAAAATTATTTTTAGCCCTAGCTGGTTTGGCTCAGTGGATAGAGCGTCAGTCTACGGACTGAAAGGTCCCAGGTTTGATTCCGGTCAAGGGCACATGCCTGGGTTGCAGGATTGATCCCCAGTAGCGGGTGTGCAGGAGGCAGCTGATCAATGATTCTCTCTCATCATTGATGTTTCTATCTCTCTCTCCCTCTCCCTTCTTCTCTGAATTCAATAAAAAATAAATAAATAAAAATTTTTTTAAAACAAATTATTGGTTTAAGGGAGAGAGACATTTGAGTTGTTCCACTTATTTATGCATTCATTGGTTGATTCTTTTTAAAATGTATTATTATTGATTTCAGAGAGGATAGAGAGGTAGAGAGAAATAGAAACATCAATGATGAGAGAGAATCATTGATCGGCTGCCTCCTGCACACCCCCTACTGGGGATCGAGCCTACAACCCAGGCATGTGCCCTGACTGGGAATTGAACCATGACCTCCTGGTTCATAGGTTGATGCTCAACCACTGAGCTATGCCAGGCGGGCCATTGGTTGATTCTTATATGTGCCTTGATCAGGGATCGAACCTGCAACCTTGGTATATGTGGACGATGCTCTAACCAATTGAGCTACCTGGCCAGGGCCCCATGCTTTTGTATTGAGAAGCAACAAAACACTGAGGTGTAGCCTGAATAAGTTATGAGCTGAATTGTGTCTCCCCCTAACTCATGTGTGCCCTGGGTACCCTAGAATGTGCTTGCATTTGGAGATGGGCCTCAAAAGCGGTGATTATGTTAACACATTGTTTGCGGGTAGTTTTTATCGCGCGCTAACAGGTGGCGCGGGCCATTTTTGCTAATTTTTTGCGCAAATGGCAACGTTCAGTAAAATTACGATAACTTTAGTTTACGTATTTATACGTTACCCGCATTCTACCGCTAGTCTATAAAAAACGTATTAATATGTGTCCCGTGCTCTACTACACAGGTAGAATGTATAAATACGTAGAACGTATAAATACGTTTCTCACATACAATGTGTTAAAATGAGGTCACTCGTTGGGCCCCAATGCACCCTTAGAAGAGGAGGCCATTTGCACAGAGACAGACACCATGAGTGTTTGTATTCAGTGGGGACACCATGCGAGGACACAGCGAAAAGATGGCCGCCTGCAAGCCAAGGAGCGAGGCCGCAGGAGCAACCGAGCCTCTGACACGGTGACCTCAGACTCAGCCCCAGCGCTGGGAGGACACCCACTTCTGCGGCTCAAGCGCCCACGCGTCTGCGCTGCTCTGCTCCGGCCGCCGGGCAAATAGCGCCATGCGCGTCCTTCCAAGGGCGACTTCCCGCCCCTCCGTGTGCGTTTCCTGCGGAGCATTCACTCATTCCCTCGCTCAGTGTTCATGGCGCCCTGCCCTGTGCCCGGTCCATTCCAGTGCTGGGCCCCAGCAGTGAATGTGACTAAGTCCCTGCTGTTCTAGAGCTCCCACCCCACACCCCACCCAATGCCCTACCCCACGCCCCACCCCACCCCACGCCCCATCCCACACCCCATCCAACCTGACCCCAGAGACTCGCTGCAAGCATTTACCAGGGCAAAGGGGGAAGGAAGAGACATTGCAAGTGGATTAAATGACACAAACGTGACTTCTAGGTGGGTTGCCTGTTTTGCTGTTTGTTTCTTGTCACAGAGAAGCTACTTTTGCAGATTGCCTTGCTGACCGTGGACACGTGAGAGAGAGCAGCGAGGTGGGTTATAACCGCTTCTCCACATGCCCGGCGGTTCAGGGAGCCTGGCACAGCCGATGGGAGGCCGGCGCCCTGCCTGCTCAGAGCTATGGCTTCCTGTGTGTTTGTGGTTCTAGAGACAGCCAGGCCCCGAGGAGAGCGTGGTTTCCAGCAGCGCTGCCTGCGATCGGCGGCCCTCCTGGCACGGGAGGCTTCCGAGGGGTGAGACTAAATGGCCACACGTGGGCTGGCTTCTCTCCCGAACAGCCGCCCGACCAGCTACCCAGGCCCTTTATCTCCGGGTGCCCGGAAGGGCTGGAGTCCAGGCGCATCCCGGCCTCCCTGGCTTCGCTCTTGAAATGTGTTCGACTTTTCCAGGTGGGTCCGGCTGCCCGAGCGGCTCCTGCAGACACCGTCATTAACGTGCCTTTCACGCTTCTTAGCTTCTTAGTTCCCTCCAGAACTTTAACAGCTCGGCAAACACGGCAAGGGGTGCTTTCCAGAGACAGACACTCATCACGCCCGCACCCACCCCAACCTCCTTCTCTGGGGGTGGGGGTTTGGGGGGGGGGGAGAAGGACTCCAGTTGCCAACAGAAAGAGGGAGCCGACAGGTATTTCAGTTTTATTTAATTAATTTATTTTTAAAAATGTATCTTTATTGATTTCAGAGCAGAGAGAGAAATAGAAACATCAATGATGAGAGAGACTCATTGATGGGCTGCCTCCTGCACTCCCCGCACTGGGGATGGAGCCTGCAACCTGGGCCTGTGCCCTTGACTGGGAATTGAACTGTGACCTCCTGGTTCATACATAGGGCGATGCTCAACCACGGAGCCACACGGGCTGGGCCCCACAGGTATTTTTAAAGCGCCCCTTTCCACGGGAGGAGCTGAGAGAAAATCCGCCTGCCAGCGTTTAGTCACACCCGCCCGAGGAGACAACAGCTCCATCTTCATTTGCATGGCGCGGGCATTAGATGTGGTCCAGTTCCGGCGGCTCCGCTTGGAAAGGCACAAGGGCCCAGCTGCGCGGCCGTGACGGAGACACAGAACACGCAGCCAGGCGGAGCGCCATCACCCTGCCAGCGCGTGCTCCCTTTCTAAAGGGACCGGACCATTTCACATGATTTCTGGAGCTTCTTTGCAGCAAATCTGCCTGGACATTTGTTCTAGTACCCTGGCCGGCTGGCCTGAGAGCACTCGCTGGCCCCAGCCCCCCACCCCCCTCGCTCCCGTGTGCCAGGGACCAAGCCCCCTCGCTCCCGTGTGCCAGGGACCAAGCCCCCTCGCTCCCGTGTGCCTTTGGGTTTCCAAGCTCCAGGCGCGAGAAGCGCAAGTGGCCCGTTGGTTTTGTTGCCCAGACAGACCGCGGCTGGTCCTGCAGAAGCGGCCGATGAAGACGCCACCCTGTTGGGAAGGACACTTGGCGATGCTAAGTGGAGGGTCAACTCGGGGCCTTCGAGCAGACACTGCAGCGGGGGCCCGAGGCTGCTCAGTGGAGGCCCAAGGGGGTTCAGAGGTCAAAACCACCTCCTGTGTGTGCGCTTGACCAGGGATCGAACCTGGGTCTTAAAAAACAAGGTGCAAAGGCTTCAGGTTGAGGGTGCTGCATAGCATGTGGCAGGAAATGGAACCCATTATTTAAAAAATTATTTTTAGCCCTAGCTGGTTTGGCTCAGTGGATAGAGAGTCAGTCTACGTACTCAAAGGTCCCCGGTTTGATTCCGGTCAAGGGCACATGCCCAGGTTGCGGGATTGATGGTGACACTCTCGGGAAAGAGGACGAGGGACACCAGTTCTAGAATCACGAGCACAAACGGCTTCTAGGTCGGGGGACCAAGGAGCGCGTTTCTGCAGACCCGCAGGGTCAAGGTTGGGCCACGTGATAGGATTTCCCCAGCGGCTCTTTCTCAGGCGCCGGCCGCTCCTGGCCAAGAGGGAGTCCGCGGTCCAAGGGCGAGCTGAGGTTTTATTGTTTCTGATCCCCAGCCCGGCTGGCCTGGAAATGGTGGCGTGAGCCTTCGGGCTCTGCTCTACACAGTTTGAATTCAAATGAAAATCATCCCGGCCCGCCAGCCCCCCAATAAAAAGCAGAGGGACAGAGCCTCCTCGGCCACCATTCCCTGCGGCCGCGACCTGGAAGTGGGGTCGGGGGTGGGGGGTGGGGGGAGCAGGTCCACCCCGGGCAGCACCGTCACTAACCAGCGAGTTCTCTCTCAAGAAGCCCATCTGTGAACTGCTCTGACACTAAAATGTAATTTTGCCTCTAAGTATTGTCACCCCTGCAGGCTAATTCTTGGTGGGTGGGAGAGCCAGGCAGATGGGACTGTCCCCCAATGAAAAAGGAGAGGCGACGTTCATTCAGAGTGGGGGACAGATCAGCACGGTTCACACCATCCTCCCGATGTTACAGTTAGCTCCTGCTCGCAGCATCACGGTATCACGGTCTGCTTACAGCTGGGAGGAACGCGTCACAGCAACAAACAAACAAACAAACACAAAAAACAAAACAACAACAACAAACAAAAACACAAAACAAATTGTTTTGACTCAATCTATGGCTCAAATTTTACGACTAACATTTTTTTCTTCACTAATTAAAAACAAAATTAATCTTCTTTAAAAAATTTTGAAGTCTTTATATTTTAAACCATCTCTCCAATAGCCACATGGCAAAGTCCCTCATTGTCCCCTTTGGCCCAAATGCCAAGTCCCTGATGACGCCTCCGCTGACCATGTCTATTTCAGAGTCAGATGTTCTGGTGCATGAGCTCGGCTGAGGGGCCAACGGGCAGAGCTGCCGTCTGCGGGATCCTGACTCCAGGCCTCCAAGTCAGAATCCCGCCCCGGCAGAAGGATCGGCAGCGAGCCTCGGTTGGCCTGAAAGAGCCGGTGCCCACCAGTGGGTGGTGGCCCGTGGCCTTCCCGGTGTGGGGTGCCCTGCTGCACTGGAGGTCAGGTTGGTGCGGGGAGCCCCTGGTCCCGGGAAACGGGGCGCTGCTGGGAACGCCCGTCACACAAGGCACGTTCTGTGGGGGCACCTGGTGCGAAACCACCTGTAGACGACCTGCTTCCGGGTGCGGTTCGGTTTCGTTCTTCGCAGCAGCTCCCTCGCTGAGGTCTACTGAAAGTCAGCCCTCAACACGAGGGCTTGTAAAATAAATAAAATAAAATGCGTCTTTCCGGCACCGATATTCCGGTTCCCCAGCCCACGTTGGCCTTCACGCGCTGTAGAATTTCATTGGTATGTTTTCGGGCCCCACCGGAAGGTAAGCATCTCAGATCAGGGGTCTGTGTTTGCGTCAGCCACGTACTTGACAGAACGTTGCAGTCACCTAGTAGTTGCTCAATAAATGTTGAATGACAATGTCGGGAAAGATTGTCTGAGGTTTGGAAACGAGCAAGAGTGTCCTTTTGGCCATGTGCTGGGCATTGCCTAGTGCAGTGGTCGGCAAACCGCGGCTCGGCAAACCGCGGCTTGCGAGCCACACGTGGCTCTTTGGCCCCTTGAGTGTGGCTCTTCCACAAAATACCGGCTCCTCCACAAAATACTGACTTCTGCACATGGGCCACGAAGTTTAAATTGCACTGTATGCGTGCGCCCGCACGTGGTATTTTGTGGAAGAGCCACACTCAAGGGGCCAAAGAGCTGCATGTGGCTCGCGAGCCCCGGTTTGCTGACCACAGGAGTGGATCCTTGGGGACGATCTGGTTGTAGAGGAGTGAGGACTTGGTAGAAGTAGAAAACAGAGTAATATAATGATTCCGGCCCATACATGCAGCTGATTTTTTAAAAAAATATATTTTATTGATGTTTTACAGAGAGGAAGGGAGAGAGATAGAGAGTTAGAAACATCGATGAGAGAAACATCGATCAGCTGCCTCCTGCACACTCCCTACTGGGGATGTGCCCGCAACCAAGGTACATGCCCTTGACCGGAATTGAACCTGGGACTCTCGAGTCTGCAGGCTGATGCTCTATCCACTGAGCCAAACCGGTTAGGGCACAGCTGATTTAAAAAGAAAAAAGTTTTTATTGATTTCAGAGAGGAAGGGAGCGGGAGAGAGAAACATCAATGATGAGAGAGGACCATTGATTAGCTGCCTCCTGCACGCCCCACACTGGGGATGGAGCCCACAACCTGGGCATGTGCCTTGACTGGGAATCGAACCGTGACCTCCTGGTTCCTAGGTTGACACTCAACCACTGAGCCACACCAGCCTGGCGCGGCTGATTTTTTATCCTGTAGAAAAGATCACCCCAACTACACTTTATTGCCCTATAGATATGAACCAATTTTGCATCTTTTAGCAGACATTCTTTTTCTTAATCCTAATATGAGGATATGTTTTTTTCATTGACTCCAGAGGAAGAGGGAGAGAACAACGGAGAGGGAGAGGGAGAGAGGAAGGGAGAGAGACAGAGAGAGTGAGAGAGAAAGAGAGAGAGAGAAACATCTATGGATTGGTTGCCTCCCATACGCCCCCGACCAGAGATGAAACCCAAAACCTAGGTATGTGCCCTGACCAGGAATCCCACCGGAGACCCCTAGGTGCATGGGACCACACTCTAACCACCTGAGCTGCACTGCAAGCATTCTTGCTTGCCTGGAAATATCCCTCTGTTCTCCAGTTCTCCTTTGAAGCAGTTTCAACATCTTACTAGTTCCCTCATTCATGTGAGATGTTATATATTATAACGTATATAATATATTCACTTTATATTTGTGTGAGCATCATGATTTTTTAAAAAAATATTTTTATTGATTTCAGAGAGGAAGGGAGAGGGAGAAGAGAGGTGGCAACATCAATGATGAGAGAGAATCATTGATCGGTTGCCTCTTGCAAGTCCCCCACTGGGGATCGAGCCCACAACCTGGGCATGTGCCCTTGACTGGAATCGAACCTGGGACCTTTCAGTTCGAAGGCTGATGCTCTATCCACTGGGCCAAACCGGCTAGGGTAGCATCATGATTTTAAAAAAATCTTTTTGAAAATGATGATTGAGTAAAAAAAAAAGAAAGAAATTGCACTCCCTCCCCCTGGGAGACCTTATCTAGTCCCAGGCTTTTCGAGACCAGTGAATGCTGATTACTCCCAAATCTGTATCTCCAGCCACAACCTCTCTGTGCCTCGTGTCTACTTGGATATCTCAGATGCATGTCAGAATTAGGGTGCCCTGAATGGGATTTGAATGTCTGTCTTAAACTTGCTCCTCCCCGATCCCCAGTCTTCAAGTGGCAACACCATGAACTCAATTGCTCAGGCCAAAATCTTCGTCGTCCAACCTGGGCCCAAAGCGTTTCTTTCCTTCCTCTTCGCAGTGAATGCTTCAGCAAAACGCGAGCCGCGTCTCCACCTTCAGAACATATTCCAAACGCACACACCTCTTCAGGCCTCCTCCTTGGTCTAAGACCTGCTGCCTGTTTTTGTAAATAAAGTTTTGTTGGAATGTAGGCACGCCCATTTGTTTGCATATTGTCCACGGTGGCCTTTGGATCGCAATGGCATTTGTAACAGTTGTGACAGAGGCCACAGGGTCTGCAAAGCTTAAATATTTACTATCCGGTCCTTTACTGGGGGGTGCGGGGAGAAGCCAATTCTTGTGTGGTAGATGGAATAATGGCACCCAAATGTAATGGAACCTGTAAATGTTTCCTTATTTGGAAACTAGGTCTTTGCTGATGTGATTAAGTTAGGGATCTTGAGATGGGGGAGAGTACCGTGGCTTATCTGGGTGGTGTCCAAATGCCACCACAAATGTCCTTCTAAGAGAAAGACAGGGAGATTTGTCACACGCGCGCACACACATACACACACACACACCCCTGAGAGGGCGATGTGAAGATGGAGCAGAGAGCAATGTGAAGCTGTAGACCTTGGAGATTGGGGTGATGTGGCCACAAGCCAAGGAATGCCGGCAGCTACCAGCAGCTGCAGGAGGAGAAGAATGGATTTCCCCTGGAGCCTCTGGAGAGAGAGCACAGCCCTGCCAACACCTTGATTTTGGTCCAGTGAAACTGACTTTGGATCTGGCCTCCAGGACTGTAAAATGATAAATTTCTTTTGTTTCAAGCCAGTGATGGCGAACCTTTTGAGCTTTTGGGGTCCCTCGGCCTGGCCTGCACCCTCTTGCGTGTCAGCATTTTGAAAAACCCTAACTTAACTCTGGTGCCGTGTCACATCTAGAAATTTTTGATATTTGCAACCATAGTAAAACAAAGACTTATATTTTTGATATTTATTTTATATATTTAAATGCCATTTAACAAAGAAAAATCAACCAAAAAAATGAGTTTGCGTGTCACCTCTGACACGCATGTCATAGGTTCGCCATCACTGTTTTAAGCCACCGAGGGAATTTGTTACAGCAGCCACAGGAAATAAACACACCCTGTCTAAGCCACGATCAAGTCTTGACTTCAGTCATCTCCTACTCCCTGCTTCCTCCTCTGCCCCCTTGAAGTCTGTTTTCTACATCATGGCAGAGTGACCCTTTCAAAACACGAATGAGATCGTACTCCAGCTCCACGCTGGACCCTCAGAATGAAATCCAAAGACTTCACCGCGGAAGTCAAAGTCCTGTGCGATTTGTCCTCAGATGCCTCTTTGGATTCACGTCTCTGTGTTCTTTCTGCATGGCCTCATCGCAGGACCGACAACACCCGCGTGTGCACTGGCCTCAGGGCCTTTGCATGTGCTGTTTCCTCTGCCTAGAATGTTCTCCCCACCCCCACCCACCATAACTGCATGGCTTCGCCCACTTCCTTCAGTCTCAGAGACCCGCCCTATCTAAAACAGCACCGCATCGCTCCACTCTCTCCTCCTACTTGGCTTTCCTTCCCACATTCTCTAGCCTTTGATCGCATGTTTGTTTCCCGTCTGTCCCACTTCCACGTCAGTTTCATGAGGGTAGGGCTCTCAGTCTGTGTTGCTCACAGCTGTATCCCCAGGACCTAGAGCCAGTGCCTGGCCCATCGTAGGCACCCAGGAAAGATCTGTCAGAAGAATGAACATCTTAAAAAAGTGAAGCCATATCAAACGAAGAACAAGCCTTATTTTTTTTCTGTTCCACCCTCAAAGGTCACTATAGGTAATAGTTAGGTTTCTTGTTATTCTTCCAGAAACTTTTTCTGTATATACAATATCTACAACCTATATAATAAAAGCCTAATATGCTAAGTGCCTGGTCGTCTGGTCGGCTGTTCAACCAATCAAAGCATAATATGCTAATGATATGCTAAGGCCACGCAACCGCTTGCTATGATGTGCACTGACCACCAGGGGGCAGACAGTCGACTGGTCAACTAGTCGCTATGATATGCACTGACCACCAGGGGGCAGACGGTTAGCTGACCAGTAGGTTAGCTTGCTGCTGAGGTTCAGCTGATCGGGACTGAGCGAGATGGGCTGGACATGCTTTGGAGCTCTCCTGCAGTCCTTCCCTGGCTGGTCAACCTTCTGTGTCCCTCCCCAGCCCCATGCACTGGTGGGGTCCCTTGGCCTGGCCTGCACCCTCTTGCAATCCAGGCTGAGGGACCCTCTTCTGGCCACCAGTACATGCATTTTGTGCACTGGGCCTCTAATCCTATCTAATAATAGACAAAGATGCAAATTTACCATACCTTTGCTACGCCCACCATTGGCTAATCAGAGCAATATGCAAATTAACCACCAACAAAGATGGTGGTTAATTTGCATACATAGGCACGAAGCGAAGGCTTGAAGGCGGTTCCGGCCAGAGCGAAGGCCTGGGTCCCGGGTGCCGGAGGAAAACCGGTGCCGGCAGCCAGGGGAAGGGAAGGCCTATTGCGTGAATCTTTTCGTGCAACAGGCCTCTAGTATATAATAAACACTGTATCTATACATCTACGAGAATAGTATATATGAAGCCTTGTGCCTTACTTGTTTCAATAAACATTTTAGCTAGAGAAACTTCCACAGCAGCAGACATCAATTCACCGCTCCCACCCACCTTTTTTTTTAACCTCACCCGAGGATATGTTTATTGATTTTCTTTTTTTTCAGAGAGAGGAAGGGAGAGAGGGCCATACCCACCTGGACAGGTGTTCGAACCCACAACCTTTTTGGTGTCCGGGATGACGCTCCAACTAACTGGGCCTCCCCCACCTTTTTAATAGTTGCATACTATCCCACAGCTTAATATTTAAAGAGTAAGAAATCGCCCACCTTGCTGGGAATACAGAAAAGCTGCTCTGGCCGGTAGCTCAGTTGGTTGGGCGTCAGTCTGTGCATCAAAAGGTGGCTGGTTCAATTCTGGGTCAGGGCACCTGCCAGGGTTGCCGGCTTGATCCCCAGGAGGCGGTGTGCAGGAGGCAGCCCATCCATGTTTCTCTCTCTTCCTCTCCCTTCCTCTCTCTCCAAAAAATCAAGAGAAATATTTTTTTAAAAGTAACATGGAGCCCTAACCAGTTTGGCTCAGTGGATAGAGCATCCGCCTGTGGACTGAAGGGTCCCAGGTTCGATTCCAGTCAAGGGCATGTACTTTGGTTGTGGGCATATCCCCAGTAGGGGGTGTGCAGGAGGCAGCTGATCAATGTTTCTCTCTCATCGATGTTTCTAACTCTCTATCCTTCTCCCTTCCTCTCTGTAAAAAAATCAATAAAATATATTTTAAAAAAAATAAAAAGTAACATGGAAAAGCTAACGATGATGAAGTGCCCCTGAGCCCACCCCCTTTCTCTTTCCTCCGCTAGATGGTGGCGGACGGTTTTTCTCTCCGCTCTTTGGTGACGTCCAAGACAGTAGAACTCATACAACAGTAGCTTTTTCCTTCAGGGGTTTTGACAGGCATTTTACTTTCAACAACTTAAACAAAATTCCCTTGGGAAGACTGAGAGTTGAAATGAAATGCTCTGGAACGTACAGAGGCAAATAAGTGCGAAAACAGAAGGAAACTTATGAGTCCTCCAAGCGACCTGACTGGCCTTTGGTGAGCCAGGGGCACCACCTGCACGATGTCGCTGGGTCCCCAGAAGCAGAGGTGGCATCCTGGGTGCCTCCATCTGTCAACTTCAGGAACCAAGAAGCTGTCCGCACACCAGGAAAACCCCATCTCTTTAACCTTGTCCCTCTTTAGACAATAAGCCATTTCTTTGGTCCTGAGTTCAAATTCAAGAGCAAAACCTATCAGGTTGTAATAACAGGAGGCTCAAGAGAGAGGGGAGAGGCTCCAGTTTTAAAGGGAAAGTCCAGAAAAAAATGGGACTGATGTTCCCGGCTGGCATGGCTCAGTGGTTGAGCATCGACCTATGAACCAGGAGGTCACCTTTCGAATCCTGGTCAGGGCACATGCCCGGGTTTCGGACTCAATCCCCAGCAGGGGGCATGCAGGAGGCAGCCAATCCATGATTCTCTCTCATCATTGGTGTTTCTATCTCTCTCTCCTTCTCCCTTCCTCTCTGAAATCAATTAACAAAGGGCGGGGGGGAATTGACTCCTTTGGTGGGGTATGCACGTGAGACCCATTCCGTAAAAGGCATCGAGCCCCAACTCCAAGCCTCCGTGCAGTTCAGGGGCACTCAAGCTTGTTCCATGCAGTCGATGAATGAAGTGGAAAGGTTTTTCGATGATAACTATTGTTTAAGCAGCGTCTCTTGAAACCCCTATCATGAAGGGTGTTACGTTCTGGGTTTTAACACCACCAGGAAAACAAACCCGCCACAAGTGGTGGGCCGGTCCTTGGACCTGCTACTACTGTCCATTCTGACTTGGCTAAACTTCAGCAAATATTGAACACATGTGACTACTTACTCATTTCAAAGTTTAAATCAGGCCTTTTATGTTAAAAACTAGAGGCCCAGTGCACAAAATACGTGCATGGGTAGGGTCCCTAGGCCTGGCCGGCGATCAGGGCTGATGGGGGCCTTCCAGCTGCCGGCCTGGGCCTTCCTTCCAGCTCCTGGTTGGGGCCTCCCTTCCCCAGCTGCCGGCCGCCGGCCTGGCCTTCCTTCGTTCCACGCTGCCCCCTGGTGGTCAGCACACCTCATAGCGAGCAATCGAACTCCAGGCCTCCTGGTCCAACTCCTGAGGGGATAATTTGCATATTAGGCTTTTATATATATAGATGATATCTCTAATGAGCTGAAGTTCAGCTCTAGGAGTCCCAAAGATCTCATTACATGTGGCATGTCTGGCAAGTTCCCTCTGGCCTACTGAGTAGACATCCCGAGATAATTAGGGCTGACATACTGTGGGGTGAAGGCGCGTGGGGTGCAGACGGGAGGAAGAAAGGGGGTTTGCAGGATAGCGCAAGGCTCGTTCTAACTCAGCTCATGTTTTCATAATGTTTCATCTTGAAAAGGCAAGGGGTACAGGAGCTCTCTGTATTATTTCTTACACCTGCATGGGAATCTACAATGACCTTAAAATAAAAATGCAAGGAAAAGCGAGGGAGAAACGTTTTGAAAGCAGGACTCAGGACAGCGTCATGTGTAACACGCAGCCTTTCAGAGCCAGGGCAGGCGGAGACAGAGGGATTTCCTTGGCCGGGTTGGGTGGAGGTGAGCGCGGTGACACCTGTTTCCCTCCAGGGATCTTTGAGCCTCTGAAATGGGTTCCGTCCAGGGTTCCCTCTGTCAATGCAGCAACTCGGGACTTTCCTAACCCCCATTTACGGAAGCAAGTCCAAACACCTTTCTTATCATCATCACCAGGAATAATAAAGTTATTTTAATTACTTCAGAAAGTTGACCAGGAAAGAAAGCTGGTTTTAAAATATATTTTTTAAAATATATTTTTTATTTTTTATTAATTTCAGAGAGGTAGGAAGAGGGAGAAAGAGAAACATCAATGATGAGAATCATTGATCAGCTGCCTCCTGCACACCCCACAGGAGGGATTGAGCCCGCCACCTGGGCATGTGCCCTGACTGGGAATCGAACTATGATTTTCTGGTTCATAGGTCGTTGCTCAACCACTGAGCCACGCTGGTCAGGCTTAAAATATTTTTAAGGTTAAAAACTAACACTTCAGTATTCTCATTATTCACCCACCTTCACCCGTTCCTGGACAGTGGCCTTTTCCCTTGAAGAATAGCAGGACCCAGCCGGGCACAGACTCAGGGTGCAGTGTCCAGCACGTCTTCCTGTGCCAGTAATGCCCATCCCTTGGCCACCCTTCCGGGCAAAGACAAACACCAGCCACTGTGGACTAGATATCTGTGTCCTTCTCAAAGGGACAGGTTGACCCTTTACCCCTCAGGTGACAGTAGTAGGAGGTGGGGTATTGGGAGGTGATCCGCATTAGGTGAGGTCATGAAGGGGCCCAGAGAGGGGTTAGTGGCCTTGTAGGTCAGGGGAGAGCTTGCTGCCCGCCTCTGCTCTGGGACGTGTGAGGGTATACCCTGGTTTGAGACTCGCAGCCTCCAGAGCTTTGGGAAATAAATTTGTCGTTATAAACGACCCAGTATAGGGGACTTCGTTACAGTAGCCTGAACTGAGACACTGCCAACCAGCCCTGAAAATACCTTATCCTCTACCCAGCAGTTCTCAAGCTCATTGATCTTAGGGTCCCTTTAAACTCTTAAAAGTTGCCGAAACCGGTTTGGCTCAGTGGATAGAGCGTCGGCCTGCGGACTGAAGGGTCCCAGGTTCGATTCCGGTCAAGGGCATGTACCTGGGTTGCGGGCATATCCCCAGTGGGAGATGTGCAGGAGGCAGCTGATCGATGTTTCTCTCTCATCGATGTTTCTAGCTCTCTATCTCTCTCCCTTTCTCTCTGTAAAAAAATCAATAAAATATATTTAAAAAAAAAAAAGTGATTGAGGACCCCTAAGAGCTGTTGGTTATGTGTTCTATCTAGTTTATGTACTGTATAGAAATTAAAAAATGTTCTTTAGTTCATTAAAAATAAACCCCTTATTAACATACACCATATTTTTTGATAAATAGCTAAAAATCTCAAAACATCAAGAGTGGCATTGTTTCATAGATCTACTAGTCCAGTGGTTCTCAACCGTGGCTGCACATGAGAATCACCTGGGGATCTTTTTGAAATCCTGATTTCTGGGCCTCATCCTCCAGAAATTCTGTTTCTTTGTTATGGGGTGAGGCCACATTAGTAACAAAGAAACAGAAGTTCCGGAGGATGAGGCCCAGAAATCAGGATTTTAAAAAGATTCCCAGGTGATTCTCATGTGCAGCCAAGGTTGAGAACCACTGCACGAATCCTTTTCATATCTTACTAATAGAAGATGCTGGATTCTCCTGTCCGCTTCTGCTTTCAGTCCGTTTGGAGATCATAAATTATGCCGCCTCTGGGAAACCTGGCTGTACACGCACCAGAGATTGACGTAGTATCATTCGGATCCACAGTTTGACCTTGTGGATCTACAGAGTGTCTTGAGGGTCCCTCCACCCTGCAGGTCCCCCGGCTGCACTTTGAGGAGGGCCATCGTAGCCCGAGCCTGAGGCACCTTCCACAGGTGATGTCAATGGTGAAGGCGATGCGGTCTTGAGGCCCCGGTGAAGTTCATTACCTTCTGTGTGTGCTAACCCCTGCTGGGCTAGGAGCCCCTTGGAGGGAGACCCAACTTTATTCACCTTCACAGTCTCAGGATCTAACAGTGTCTGGTCTGTAGTAGGCACCAGGTTTAATTATTTTTAAATGGAAATACATATTTAAAAAATATATTTTTATTGGTTTCAGAGAGGAAGGGAGAGGGTGAGAAACATCAATGATGAGAGAGAATCATGGATCAGTTGCCTTCTGTATGCCCCACACTGGGGATTGAGTACGCAACCTGGCATGTGCCCCAGCGGAATTCAACCTTGACCTCCTGGTTCATAGGTTGACCCTCAACCACTGAGCCACGCCGGACAGGCTACATACACATTTTAATGATAAAAGCTGTGAGGTTATAGTATGACTGTATTACAGAAAATAGAAACAATAAGAAAAACCACACAGAATCGCCCAGATGGGGGTAGTATTTTCTATCAGTCTTTTTATAAAGTGCTGTTTTTTAAGACCTAGAGTCATACCATGTACAATAAATGAATACCGTAAATTTTAATACCTTTTTGTCCCCATCTAGCAATAGGTAAGCTTTCCTCTCTGGTTCTGATGTCTGCGACTACCATAATGTTTCATTGTAGGGACATAACACAACTTACTAAATATCCAACATTAGCCACGTCTGGGATGCTTCCAGTTTTTTGTTGTAATACAGTGATCCGGTGACGAAAACCTTCACACATAGAGCTTTTTTTTTTTGGCATTTAGTGTTATTTCCTTAGAATAGGTTCCCAGAAGTAAGATTACTGGGTCAAAGGGTGCAGACTTTTTTTTTTTTTTAAATGGCTTTTAATACATACTGTAAAATTGCTTTTCAAAGGGGTACACGGATTTTCAATGCCACCAGCACTTTCAAGAATATGTTCCACAACCCAAATTGTCAACATAGGTGCTGTTGAGAACGCTAATTGATAAAATATTGCACCCTCGTTGTGAAAATGTATTTTTTGAGGATCATAAAATCCACGTTTGTTGAAGAATGCCTGTGTAATACAAAACGTCCTTTCGGGACATCTTCCTTTCTGGAAAACGTGAGACATTTCTGCTTGTGAGGACGAGAAAAAAAAGAGCACATGTTAAGATTGGCACAAAATTTACTTTGACAGCCATTCTTGATGCCAGAAACCCTTCAGGGAGGGCCTTTCGCTGATCCTGCTAGTTGCCATCGACAGTAGCCCAGGAGGAAAGGGAAATGTAGAGGAATGCAGAGTTCTCAGTGCCAACCACACGAGATCCACTGAGAGGGGTCGGAGCCCTGCATCTCACTCCACTTCTCTCCAAACTTTGAGGGTGCAGCCCTCTCCGTGGATCCTGGCCAGCCCTGTCCACGTGCACAATCCCTGAGTTTCTCTGGGCGCGGGCATTGCACCTGTGCCATCTCAATGGGCTGCGGGCTTCTCTGCACTGTGTGTGCGGGTCCACCGGGTGTGGACGGACCTCCAGAAACCTGCAGTCGAGTCTGTCCCCCGCGGGCTGATCCCAACCTGCTTCGAGGCTAGCTCTCCCCGACTGACACCGGCCGGTCTCCCCACTGGGCACGGAGCGCGAGTGAGGTGGGCGCTGGACTGTGTGTGTGGGAAAGCCACGGAGGGGAGCCCGGGATGGAAGGAGACTTGCCTCGCCGGGCCCTCCGAGCAGGCGCGCCGAGGGGCACCGTTTCCCTGAGATTGTGCTCGGTGGCCTCATCCTGGGACAGGCGTCTCTGAGTCATCCGCTCTGCGGGTCACATGGCCAACGTGACCAAAATAAAGTTTCAGTATTTTAAGCCGCTAGAAAAGGGGACAACGGAACACACCACGGGTGGGGAGCGGGAGGCGGGCCCCGGCGGGCACGGGCGGGCCGGGCACCCGCGTGTGGGGCGGCGGCGACACGGGCCGAGGGGGCCGGGCGCCGGGGGCCCGGGAGGAGGGAAGGGGCGGGTCTTGGCGGGAGGCGCGCCCCTCCCCCCGCGGCCAGCAGTGACGCCCCGACTCCCGGGCCGGCCGGCTCCGGGGAGAGCGGCGCCGGGCGGACCTCAGCCGCGAGGCCCGCCAGTCCCGCCGTCCCCCGGCTGCGCCAGGCCTCGAAATTCCGGAGATGCCGCTGCGCCCTCCGCGACCACCGGGACCCCACGCGCCGGCAGCGGCTTCCCCGGGAACGTCCTTCAGCCCCGGGAGCACGCGGGAAAAGCCCCCGCGCGCCAATGAGCGAGCGCCTGCCTCATGACGGTCACGCTCGGGGGCGGGGCTTCCCTTCGCCGTTCCCGAGTTCCGGGAACCCCCTTTGATTGGTCTGGACGGCCTGGGAAACACTGTAGTGACGCCCAATCAAGACGCCACGTCTCGGCCTCGAGGAAATATTCCGTGTAGGCACCTTTTGGATTGGATAGTTCCTTCGGGCTCTGGCCACTGGGAAGCTTTGTTTAGGTCCGGAAGGCGGGCTTTCCTGAGAGTGGGTGGGGAGGGGGCGTTGATTCTGAACCAATCCTTTCATTCCGTTGGGTGGTGACCAGCCAATGGGCCGGAGGGATAGGACGCTCCTCCCGGAGAGTAGTGAGACCCCTGGTGCGGGGCGATTGGTGGCGGTAGTGATGAGTGGCAGCCTCCTAACCCAACAGGCGTAGTGCGTGGGCCGTGGGGCGGGGCCAGGGCGGGTGCGCGGCGGCGGCGGGGTGGCTGGGCCGGCGGCGGCGGCGGTACGAGGCGCGCGCTCGGGGTCCCGGTCGCGAGGAGGAGGAGGATGTGGCGCGCGGAGGGGAAATGGCTGCCGAAAACAAGCCGGAAGGTAAGAGCCGGAGCGTGAGGGCTGAGGGCGGCGTGGCGGGCGGCGGGACCCGGCCCCGCCGGACATCCCGGGCATCGGCGGCGCCGGGAGGGAGCGCGGGGGCGCGGCGGCGGGGACGGGCGGCGGGTGCCCCGGCCGGGGAGGGGGCGGTGGGTGGGGGGCGGAGCGCGGCCGGTCCTGAGGTGACTCGCGGGGCGGTGGAGCTCGGCGCCGCACACCCCCACCCGGGGGCGGGCTGGGGCCGGAGGGGCGGGGGGCCGGCGGGCGGGGGCCGGGCCCAGCGAGGAGGAGGAGCCGGCGGAGGGAGGGCCGGCGCCTCCCCCACCCGGACCGGGCATCCCCGCCGCTCCGGGGCCCGTGGCGCGGCCCCCGCCCCTCGCCCCCCGCGCCGGCCTGGTGGGGGCCGCGGGGCGGAAAGTTTATCCGCCTCGGGCCCCCTCCGGCCTCGCGCCCCACTGCCCCGGGCCGGTCCCCGTCGGGGCACGGCCGGCGCTCTCCCTCGCCGCCCTGGCTCTCGGGCGGCAGGGCCAGGCGGACTCTGTCCAGCATCACCCTCGAGCCCTGTGGGCGCCTCCCAGAGCCGGCGGGGTCCCGGCGTTTCTCCCCACCAGGGGGACCCCGTCCTGCTGAGCGTCCCCGGGCGGGAGGGCCTCGTGTGACCCCTCCCCCTTCCCTTCCTGGGAGGGGTCCTGCGCACATCCCCGCCCCAGCCGTGCTTCCTCTCCTACTCTTGCCCTTGCACCCCTCGCAGCCAGGAGGGTGGGGTCTCCGTTTCAATGGCAAGTGAGGCTCTCCATACTTCCTTGCCCTTTACCTTCTGTGACCCTGGTCCTGCTTCGGCAGAGGGGTCCGTGTCACCCTCTCGTTTCCCGTGGAATCTTTTGGGGCCTCTGCACACCATCTCTTGACCCTTTTGCCAGGACAAGGGGACTCGGGCTACCCATGTTCTTCTTCCCTCACCCAGCGGCTAGTGGGGGCCTGTGCAGCGCTGAAGTCATTGCTAAATGGGAAAGCAGATACTTCGTACGGATTGTGCACCCTCCCCGCACACTTTCCTGGGCGAGGGTGAGCTCATTTCCTGCATACCCTCTGAGTTGTCCTCTTTTCCTTTCGGGAGAAACTGGACACGCCAGGGCTCCCTTCCCTGCTTGTCTGTCTCCCTGAACGTGTTCTCTCTCCTCGGAGTTCCTTGGGGTGAGGGTGCCCATCAGATGTAGGGCAGGGCTTCCATTGTGCCTCCTACTGGAGTAAGACGGGGCCACGCTCATTACTCCGACGTTGGAGGAAAACCAGGGTATCGTTTGCTTCCAGTTCACTTTCCCCCTGGGTGGGGGCGGCGTGCACCAGTTGACACTGCCCCAGCGGGGAGAGAGTCGTGGGCCCCTGTTTTTGGCGTTCCGGTTACTGTCTTCTGTGCAGGAAGAGCCAGACTCTCTACACCCTACATTCAAGAGTCTTTGAACCTTCCCTGGAAATAAACGTCCCATGTCTTTTTTAGGAGAACTTCTATCCTCCTTATGGCTTCTGGTTCCCAGTCAGCCATATTTAGGGAGCCTGTTACCTTGACTTTTTCTAATTTTCTTAAATTGTATTCATGTTGGCTGGGTAAGAGAGCCATATGCCTTTCCACCCAGAAAAGGGAGTGTAGACACCCATGTCGCCCACATGCCTTTCGGGAAGGGGTTGCTAGTGTGCTCCTGGTACTAGAACCTTCCTTTGGCCCTGGCGTTGTCCCTTGTGGGATCCAAACATTCTTTTGATCTTGTAGCTTTCAGGTGAAGGGGAAATTTGGACACTTACTCTTTTCTGCTGCTATGATTCTCTTTTGGCAAAAAGGCGATCACAGGGATGCTACGCATATGTTTATGTATACATACCTCAAAGTCCCCACAAACACCCAAAATGTACAGATGGTCATGTAATCCTTACACATTTCTGCATCTATGTAAAGGGTGTGATTTCATCTATGAATATAAGAATACACACACACACACACGCACACACACACACACATTGGTAACTCTTCAAGCTTAGAGAATTGGAAGGCTCATTGATAAATGGCCAGTTCTTACCACTCTTTCATTTCTCATTTGTACTGAACTGAATAAGCAGAATGACATCCTGAATGTTCATGTAAAGTGCAGAGGGCTTGCCGATATCGGCTCACCCAAACTTAGGCATTCGGAATCCAGGAGCGGTATTCTCGGATTGGTCCTGCATAGGGTTAAAAGTTCTCATCTCATGTCTTCCCTGCCGTGTAGGGGAAAGAGATTTTCATGTATTTGGGGCAAACGAGAGGAGTGGGTGAGAAGAATATGTGTTTCTGTGACGGAACTGGAAGTGAACGGCCATAAATATGTCACTGTTTTATTTTGGCCATTTAAATAATTGAGAGAGATTGTGTACATTAGGACAAGGTACTTTTGGGAGGGCCTGTGACACTTCGTGACAGGGCAGGAGGGACTGTTCTCCAGGTGTTCCCTGAGTGTCACAGTTTGTGTATTTGTCTGATTGCCCTTGGCTCCGGGGCAGGGGCAGTGATGTGAGTCTCCCCTGGTCCCCCCACTTCCTTCCCTCACAAAACTTGGAACGGTTGCTAGCTGCTGTCACTTCTTGACAGGCTGAGTTTGGAGCCTCATCCTCCCCAGCAAGCTCTGTCGGACTCGAAGCATTTGGACCTTCGAGCGCTTTTCTAGCAAGGACACTCCACCTGGGCTACGGAGGAGGAGACAGGGCCGCCCGAGGGCTGGCCAGCTTCGACGGACTGTGGGCTTGGCCCTTCAGTTAATATTGAGTTATCCGGCGGCCATAATACCCATCGCCTCACAGTACTGCTTTGACCTCAATTTGCTTTTCTTTTGGCTTTTCAAGAGTTCTTATGTTTTTTATCCTCTCTGTATCTATACTCAGCTGGATGGAATTGTGTACTTTTAGGGTGTAGTATCACTGACCCTTGGGAAACAAGGGGACAACCTGCCGTATGTGTTGGCGTTTTCCCAGTAGAGGCATCACTTCCGGTGGTGGATCCTGGCCTGCCGACTCCATCCCACCGATGCCTTTGAGCGTTCCCTTGCTAATCGGTGCTCCATGCAGCGGGCAGCGGAAGGACATGGTAAAGGTCAGAAGAGCACACTGGAGGTTAGTGTGGAAAGTTAGGCTCTTTCCTTTGAGTTCAATACGGTTGTGCTTCTGTGTCCCCCGTCCCCATAGCGTATTGGAGCTCAGCTTTGCTGCTCTTCCAGTGAGATGGTTCTCTTGTAGCTGGTCAGGCTGGATGGGTCCTCCTGACCTCATCACTGTCTCCTCCCCTACAACCTTGTACCCCCAGCTCTTCAGGCAAGGTTGGGTGGCCCCTGGAAAATCTCTTCCCTTGTCTTCTCGAAGACCTGGCTTATCCTGCATCTGGGAAATGCGGGTTTCTCCATCTCACCGTTCAGTGGATTCAGAATGTTGACGTGGTCACAGCAACCTCTGCTCAAGGTCAGATTGGGTCCGATTTTCCTTTCAGAAGGGAGGGTTGCTCTTGCTTGCTGAGACATATTTATATATCCTGCTTATGTGTGTTTTTCCATTTCTTTAGTTTTTAGGCTTTCCCCCTAAAATAGCCTATTCTTTGGGGTCAAGTGGCATTGTTTTAGTCCTCTGTGCATCCTCCGTGTGGCCCATGTGCTGGTGGGATTATAGTTCTCTCTGACTGGTGGTGAGGTAGCCCATAGGGTGGCTTTCCCCCACTTCTTCATTCCTTTGGGCCAGTCTTTGTTTCCTGTTTCCTAAGGTCTGGAGGAAGGGTGTCTTTGTGTACAGTTGTACTCCTTTCTAATTTCCTTATGGGAAAAGCAACAGAAGGTGATTGTCGTGTTCCCTTCCTTTCCCCTCATTGTGCCTGTTGCTCCTTTGGGGGACCCTTGAATTTGTTATTTTGGAGGAAGTTGTTTTTACTCGGTATTTCCATCACTGAGCTCATTCATTCCAGAGATGTGTTGAGCTGCTGTGTGCGAGGATCTGGGGAGGGGGTATCTGACTACCTGAGGCCATAGGAGCCTTGTTAGCCTTTTAATACAAATGACATTTCAGTGTATCTTGTCCTTGTCTTTTTATATAATCTTGTAAGGAATTCTTTTCTGTATTTTAATTATTTGGATTATCATCATACAAAAATAGACTTTAATAGTGTACTATTCCATTGAGCTCTTCCAGCCCTGCGGGAGTGGGGAGGGTGGGGGGCACCTCTGGAGAGACATTTGACAGTTTTCCCTCAGACTGTGCCTGTGTGTGTGTGTGCGTGAGCGTGTGTGCGTATGTGTATGTGTGTATCTGTGTGTATAGAAAAAAGTAAAGTCAGCCTTCTTTTTAAATGTGTAGGCATAACTTTTAGGTCATTTGGATATATGGTTGGTTGGAGTGCCTGTTTAACATTTGAACAGCACCAATTCGGGGTATTGTATAGGACATGAAATCAAATGCACCCTTTACAGAAGGAAGTGATAGAGAAAAATGATTTTCTCTTATGATTACCTGAGATGTTTCATAGTATCAGATAAGAAAGAACGACTTGAGCTGCTGTTACATTTTCACTGCCTGGAATATTGTATCCAAACTTAATGCCTAATTGTGGTGACCATTCTTAGGCTAGGTTTCTGGTATAATCATCACTGCTTTTGTTTATTATGTGACTTTTAATACTTTACACTTTTAAATGGCACCGTTATTTGTACTTCCTCCTCCTCTTTCGGTAAATAGCCTCAGATTATTTTTGGATGCAGGTATGGTATACATAATGATGACAACAATAGTAAAGAATTGACCTGAAATGCGCTTTTTCTTTTCCTTCTATGTTAAATCAGATTTAACTTCCACTATGTCTGCAGAAACCAATTCTGCTAGTATTCCACTCTTAAGAAGAACTCTTGTTGAGGATCGTTGTAGTCTGTGGTTTGGCAGTCCTTTATTCATGTGAACATGTGGCTGAATATTTTTTGTGGTGACATGCAATATGTGTTTCTTTTGTATTTCCATTAAAACAGATCATTTCTTAAAATGTTCGGTATCTTCTAGAATCACTTACCATGCTCATTTTTTTTTTCTAGATGATTTCAATCCTATTTCCCTTTCCCACATAAAGAGGTTTCTTTATTGCCCTTGCCATCATCATTATTATAAGAGAGTAATTGTAGCTCTACCGTATTCATAGCCTATCATTCAGTAAAGAGGGATGCCCCCTGTTTCTTTTGTCCTGTAGTAAGAGGCAGTGTTACTTCTTATTCCCCTGAGTTTAGGGTGATGGGGTGGGTTTAAGCCACTAGGTGGAGGGGTGATGGTAATGTCTGTAACGGCATTCTCCCGGGGTGGAATACTGTGTCCTTTAGGCATCTCTCTGGGCCTCGTGTAGGTTTTGGAAATTTGTTTTTGCTGCATTTTGCCATCCTTCTGTCTCTTTGGCTTGACAATGGTAAATTTCTTTGGGCACAGCCAACAAGTGTACTACTCATTTGGGGCCTTCATTCACCAGGACGTGTGGGGTCTTCTGATGCTCCTCGGCCTGTTAAGGTACTATCTGCATAGTCTTTGTGTGCTTGAATAGGAAGTGTTCTCACCCTCTGCTTCCTTGTCCAGGTAACCTGAGTAAGAGCGCGTGGTCATTCACTCTATTTCCAGACTGTAGTGTGTAGTGTGGTTTTTTTGGTACCTAATCAGGTTTGGATATAGGCTGAGGCGACACTTGTGTTGTGTGCCGTCAGTGGATGTGGATCCAGCAGTCCTGTGTTAAGACGTGTGACTATGTCGGTAGAAAGCGGAGCTGGTAAACATATAGATGGTCTTCCATCCCATGATACTTGTCATGTATTTGTAGGCAGAATGTTTTTCTGTGTATATTGACAGTGGACAGCAGTCCCCGATTTTTTCCATGGTGAGACAAAGCAAGGTTTTCTTTTCTTTTCTCCTTCTTTCCCATCAGTATGCTGGCTGTGTGCTTCTCAGGTTGTATTGCGTCTCTCTGCTTTGAACGCCATTGCTTGTAGAAGGTCATGGGCCTCCATGTGTAAAGGTTCGTAATGCTTCCTGAGCATTTTTAGCTCATTCCCCTGGACCAGAAGAGAAATATTCTGTACCCACTGCAAGCAGAGGCCCAGTGTCAGCCACGTCACTTCTCCTCTCACTTCTTTCAGAGGATTGTTCATTTGCTTTCAACTGATTGACATCAGAGGTGGGATGACCAGAGATGTTTTTTAAATGTTTCTTCTGGGTTCAACCTGTGTTTTGTTTCTCTCTGGTAGGGTTGCATGTTCTCTTATACAGTCCTTTGCTCATTTGCAGAAGTGCAGTCACTTTTTATTTTATTTTTTCAGACTGAGCCAGGCCTTCCGAGTCATGTACTGTACTGTGTTCCTTCCCAGGAGTGTTAGCGGAGGGTGACTGCGAGGGCGACGGCTGGTGTGGGGCTGTGCTCCTCTGCGCTCTGCCGTGTGGCTAGTAGTTACAAGTGCGCAAAGTGACATGCTGGAAGGAAACATTTGGGACTGAGTTCTTAACCATTTCAAACATGTCACCACCTGGAGACCATTCCTCTCACAGTGATCTCACTTCCTCTTGTCATCTAAAATCTCTTCCTGCCTTCTCAAAAAATCCAGAAACAAATCCAGAAACAACAATCCTAACAAAACCCCAGCAAGGCAAGCCGGGCACGCCCGCCCGACTGCTCTGCTCCCCGCCCCGCCCCCGCCCCGCCGGCTTTGGACATGCTGCTGAATTGATACTTTGGTACCTGCGGTCTTCACAGGTTGACATGTGAAAAGCCTTTTGGGACACAGCGTCAGGCATTGAATAGACTAGGCATTGTCTCCATTTTTCCTTATCAGTTACCACAAGGTAAGATTATGTATTTAGTCACTTAAAAACACTTGCAGAGTGAATCATTTTTCCTCCTTTGTTCCCACCTCCCCGTTGGAAAGAATTTGGACTGTGGCTTCTCATAATAATAGTAAATGACTGTGTCCCTGCTTTTGTGTCCAGCGCCTGTGAGGAAGTGGGGAACTCACTCCCAACGGCGCAGGCTGACAAGCCGGGACTCGGACGGTCTCTCTGGCCTGTATGTGACTGTGGAGGTGATTTATACTTTCAGCTAAACCTCATGTCGGTAACACATACATGATAAGAAACCCAGGTGTTTCAGTTTATTTCATCTTTTTTACACTATTTGTTTAGCAAGATGTATCTCTAGATACATGCATTAGAATGGTACTCCTGCAACTAAAATTAAAGAAAAGAAAGAAAGAAAAACAAAGGGTTTTTTCAGTTTTGAAGAAGGTTTTATCTGTTTTTCTTCTTCAGCAGGGTTGCTTGAGAGTGCCAGGAAGTGTTTCTGAAGGCACAGCAATACAATCAAGAATTAATCTTTTAAAACTTAGATTTGGTTTTCAGTCCTTGTCTGAAAAGTTATTTCTGAGGATGTGTGTGCCCCATTGGTTTTCTGGGGCACTTGGATATGAAACCATTTGGAAGCGATAAAAATAAATTGTTACAGGCTGTGAAATTATCAAATAAAAAGAAAAAAGATGCACTAGTGAAGAAAGTACCCATTTATTGTTAAAAAAAATCTCAAAGTGATGATTGGGAGTGTCAGTTCAGGTATTCTCGGGAAGAATGGAACGTGAATGTGCTTGCCCTGTTGAAATCGGCAACTTTCCCTGTTATACGGAGAACTCTCCAAATGGGCTGCTCGGAAGATAAAGAAGTTGATGGGATTGCTTATTTTCAAATGTTAAGTGTTTTTTCTCTTTTTAAAAAGTAATTGAAATAAAATAACCCTTCTTAGTGAAGAAAATGTAAACTCTTAATGGAAGTTCAGCAGAATGAAACATTTAAAAAGTGAAGATAGAAGATAAGGATTTTTTATTGCTAATCCACAAGGGGGTAGTGATGTTCTATCAAAGGCTTGTGGTGGAAATGTGAGATGATCTTTTTTAACATTTTAGATTTGCAGATAAAACTGGTCTGTTTGCATTTTCACTTAATAAGATCTCCTTTTTCAAATCTTCCTTGGCAAAATTATTTATTGTTTAAATTTTTAAAAAACTCATTTTGGGGGGAATGGTTACATTAAGCCATCGAATGGTAAAGGAGGGAGAATGTCCTTGTAGTTTTGTGCTGTGGAGATGTTACCAAGGATCTGAGGTCGCTTGTAATCTTCAATTTCCTGGGAAACATTAGGAATCAGTTATTTAAGTGTCCCAAATAAAAGGATTTTAGTAACTCGTGTCTAAACTTTACAGAAGTTTTTATTACTGGTTGTATTTTCAGTTCTGCTGAGAGATGAAAAATGTGAATAACCCATACCACTAGCTGCTTTTAATAGTTGTAAGTAAATCAAATTTTTATAATCTTTTTTATTAGTTTATACTACATCATTAGATGAAAGCATTTCCCCTCTTACATAAAGATTCCAGTAGCTTGCCTGAAGTCATGAGCTTCATCCCCTTTTACTCAGAATTCCTTAAAATCAGGGGTGGCTTGGCAATGCCACGTAGTTTTCAATGAAGAAATCACAGTGGGTATATTGTGTGCTCTTTTCTCAACAAGAGCACATAGTGGGCGAAGGATTTAAGGTGAGGATGGGACTACATTCTGCTGATTTAGCAGCAACTAATATCTTGAAAAAAATATTTTTAACAAACATATGAAATAGTTCCATGGTTTAGACGTTAAGCTTGTTTGTAGCATATTTAGTATATTTTTCATTTTTGGTTTAGGGAAAAGGTTGTTAATACAGCTTTTCTCTCTCTCTCTCTCTCTCTCTCTCTCTCTCTCTCTCTCTCCCTCCCTCCCTCCCTCCCTCCCTCCCTCTCTCCCTCCCCCGCCTTCCCTCTGTCTCCCCCCCCCCCCCCTTTCCTTGGTCTGAGCAAGGGCTTTTTCTGTTTTATCTCCTTTATTAAATGACTGGTCATTTCACATCCCCAACGATACAGTTTCTTCACGGACTATCCTAAGCTCTGCTGGGAGCTGGACTATGACGTCAGCATTTCCATTCATGAATTTGATTTTTCTAAATCTCTTTTCTTCTTTTGTATTCCTGAGCTGCCTTCTGGCACATGCACAAATCAGTTTACCATCAGTCAGCCCATAAATCAGCGATAAAAGGTAAAACAAAAGATAAGATGCTGGGGCTGTTTCGATAGAACTCTAGTTGCTCATGCTGATTCACATCAGTGTACTTCGGACAAGGTTTCTGGCGAAACGGATTGAAACCTAAAACAGTCAGCTTAATTATCCCATGATTTTGTGGATTATGCTGCATTGTGGCCCAACTGACACTACGTTTTTGTACTTCCATGAAGTTCAGAGTGCTAGGCTGTCGCTTCTTTGTTATAAAGGAATGTTTCTGTTGTAATTTGACTAAATTGGAGCATTCTGCATTTATTTCAGAGAGCTTGGGCCTGGAGATTAAATTAGGTCCTACTCAAAATACTTTTGGGATGCATTTGGATTTTGGGGGGATATTTTGTCACTCTTGAAATATTTATTTAATTTCAATTTTTTTTTTTTTTGTAATCCTCACCTGAGGACATTTTTTCCATTGATTTTTAGAGAGTGTGAAAGATAGGGAGGGTTAGGGGAGGGGAGAGAGAGAGAAAAGGAGAGGAGAGGAGAGAGACATCAATTTGTTGTTCCACCTATTTCTGCATTCTTTGGTTGATTCTTGTGTGTGCCCTGACCAGCCATTGAACCCGCAATCTTGGTGTATCAGGATGCTGTAACCAACTGAGCTTCCTGGCCAGGCTCTTGAAATACGTTAGACGACTCTGTCTGGTGCATACATTTTGCATGTGCTGCAGTTGTTATTCTGTAAGTAGCAGAGTAGCCCTAGATGGGAGTTAGGTTTCATCTCCCCCAGGTTGTGCATTCACGTAGCTGTTGACTCCAGTTTCTCCTCCGGGAGGTCACTGCTTGTGATTTAGTGCTGTGTGCCAGCCGTTCTGGAAGCAATCTTATTTGGAGTTTTCCTCTGCAGGCCGAGGGAGTTTGAGGCTGAGCCTCTGGCGTGTGGCATCTTTCGAGCCTCCTGTAGTTGATGAATGGTGAGCTTTACAAAAGTTCATTTTCTCCGCTTTCTTGGGGGTTTGTTGACTTTCTAGACATTTAATTGCCAAGAAACATTTAGATGTTTCAATTTAGAATGTGTTCTATTTAGAAATCACTGTAGCTCAGTTACAATTTATGGTGAGAGCAGGTGATTCAAACTGCAACCATTTTGATTGATTCCCAGTGTTACTCCTGAGATGACTTTAAAGCTCATGACAACAGCAGAGATACCAGCTCCTCCCACCCTTCAGTGAATCCAGAGCTGTGTGTTCCTTCAGGTTGAACCATGTTGTTGAATGGGGAACAGACATGTATGGTCTGCTATTTAGCATTCTCCTTGAAGTAGGTGCTCTGAGGAAAAAAATCAGCAAGGAGACATGAATAAGCATTTGAAGATGATGTAAATGATATTCATTTTCTCCAAGAACTGAATTGTTTTAAAATTATTTAAATACAATTTTTAAGAAAGATTCTAATCTTAAATATTATTTATTATTATTGTTATTTTTTAACCCTCACTGAGGATATTTTTCCATTGACTTGTAGAGACAGTGGAAAGGGGGGGCGTTCTGTTGGCTGAAGCTGTGTAGGAGGAATGTGAACCACCAGCACGGAAGCGCCTCCTTTCTGGTGTACGTAGAGAGCCTGACTTTTTAGGTCTAACACTTTGCGACTGTTTACTTTAAAAATGTGAAAAATTGTTAAAGCTGTTGAAAAGCTGTACAGCACAAAAATGTTCATTCTGCTCAGTTATTTCCTATGACACATTTAAGCTCTTTATTCTGATAGGATGAGTGTTCACACTTTTGGAAAAATAGACTTAAATAATATGATTACAGATGGAAAAGTGTCTGTTAACCCCAGACTTTTTATGTTTAAGGTTGGATTATTTATATTTGCTTGGTTGTTTCTTTCTGGATTTGATTAATACAACTGTTATTAAAATGTATTGATTGCCAGTAATTCAGTAAATGACTTCCTATTAAGAAATGCGTGGGGATGGGGGTGTTTCATGGGGGAGTTTCGGTGGACCCACAGTAATTGATCACATAGTGTCTTCACTTGGGCGTGCTTCCTGGGCTGCTACAGGCCTGGCATTTGGAGATGGCTTGAATATAATTTATATTTTGAAAGTTTCGTTCATATTTAAAGCTGCTGAGGGGCAAGTTAATGTTCCTGGTGTTCTTGCCAAGATTCCCTGCTTGATGCTTTCCGTCTCTGCCATTATGAAAGGTGCTGGCTGAATTATTTGCTTTGACAAAGCTTCTGATGGAGGTCTCTTCCTCGTTTAATTTTATTGATAGAGGCTGTTGTGCTTAAAAGGAAAGGATGACAAGCAGGAGGCTGTGAGTGGGTACTCCGTATTTTGAAGTACTTGTCTTTCTTCCTAGGGGTCCTCCAGAAATTGATCCTAGATTACTTGACCAAATTCAAGGCCCAGAGATTTATTCCAGACGTCCTGGGAGGCGAGGAACATCAGTCTTTCCCCACTGAATCATTATTCTGCATCTGACCCAGGCTGCCTGTATGGGTGTCTTCTGATGCAAATCTGGTGATAGTGGCAACCTTTCTAACTGGGCTGAGTATCCTTGACAGCTGTTATCTGTCCTCTCCAGGTATTTTTAGCCTCCAGCCTCTGTGGCCACGTCTGGAGGAAGGGAGGATGGATTTAGCTGCTCTGGTGCCACTCCAGGTTGTTGCGGGTGCTGTCCGCCTCCTTCAGCAGCCTGCCTTCGTCGCGGCCCGGCTCTGACGAGGCTCTTTGCCCTTGTCATGGGGTGAAAAAGCAAACACAGAAGTCATTTGTTAATAAGAATGGAAGTCATGATTTTCAGAATGCTTTCAAAAATAAACAGTGGTTAGTGGTAATGGTGCGCAACGAGGTGAATGTACTTAAGGCCACTAAATTGTATACTACAAAAGGGTGAAAATGATAAATTTTACATTATGACTATTTTACCACAATTTCAAAAAAAGACTCCAGGTGGATTCAAAATCTAAGGAGCAAAGTAGCAATGAGGTCCTAACAGTAAATATAAGACAATATTTTCATTACCCCAATGGGGGCTTGTGCCTTAAATAGGGTCAAAATCTCCCTCCCCACTGCCCATCTCTTCTTCTCTTCCCCTTTCCCCTCTGCCCCTGCCTCTCTGTCGCGCACACGCACACACAGTGGTAAGCAGGCTCTGCGGTTCCTCTATACAATCAACTCTAAGGAGGATTGGTGAGGGTCCGTTGGACTGCTGATCATTTCGAGGGGGTAGAGTGGAAGGAGACTGAGAGAGAGGGACTGCAGCAAGGGGTCCTGGCACCTCAACCTGTTTCCATCAACCAGCGTAAAAGAAAGAATATTAACTCCCAAATGGATTTGTGTTCAGTTGTTGTCGTGGGTAAACTTTCTGCAGAGAATATGTCCGCCGTAGCTACACCCATGAGGCCAAGCATTGTCAGCCAGAGGCCTGGGTGTGCGGAGTGAATCAGCAGTGGGCATGGCCCGTGTCCCCGGGCATGTGCTCTGAGTGGTGTAGAAGCAGGCGGGACACACTGGCAGGAGGTGGTCTTTGTAGGCTTTGCCCTGTGTGGGTTCTCAGGTTGTCCACTTGGGGGATGTCAGTCCAGTTTGGATACTTGGGTGGGTCCTTGCCTTTCCCTTGTTGTGGACCACTAAACCTGAAAGGTTGGGGACAGCTGTCCAAAGACAGGGACGCCTTGGAAGAGGGACTGTGGGGAAGGAAACAGCAAGCTGCCTCTGTGTAAGCGTAGGTGGCCGCCTGGATGCACGTTTGTTTGGCTTTCCCCTGGCATCTCCTTCCTGCCTCTCATCTCTGGTTTTTCTTGATTTCTCATGGCAGAGGGAGGAGTCCGAAGGCAGTAGACAGGTGGGAGACTGTGAGGGAACAGTAGTTTGGAGGTTCTGTGTAAGGGCCAATAGCCTGTATGCCGTGAATCGTCTGAATACACAGCTGTTTAGTAATTGGTGTCTCCTAGTGATGACCTTGAGTCTATTCAGAAAAGCAACACTTAGTGTGTTCTACTTACCAAAAGAGGAAAGTATGTAATGTTTTTAAAAAACAGCCATCAGAGTAGCTTTTAGTACTTAAAGGAATTTGATTGCTTTTTAAATAACTTTATTGAGATATAATTCATATACCATAAAATTCATTCTCTTAAAATATGGAAGTCAGTGGTATTTAATATGCTCATACAGTTTTACAGCTATCCGCACTATCCCTTTCCAGAGCATCTTCACTCCAAAAAGAAACCTGTATCTATTAATAGGCACCCCCCCCCCCCCCACTCCCCAACTCTAGGCAATCAGTAATCTCCTCTTCTTTATGCATTTGCCTATTCTGGACGTTTTATGTAAATGATATCTTACAATATGTGGTCTTTTGTGACTGGCTTCTTTCCTTGGCATAATGTTTTCAAGGTTCATTCATGTTGTAGCATATATAAGAACTTCGTTCCTTTTACAGTGGAACAATACCCTAAATACGCCACATTTTATTTATCTCTTCTTCAATTGATGAACATTTGAGTTATTTTCACTTTCTGGCTATTATGAATAATGCTGCTATGAACATTGTGTACATATTTTTGTGTGAACATATGTTTTCAGTTTTCTTGGGTGTATACCTAGCATTGGAATTGTTGGGTCATGTGGTAACTCTCTTTTGTTGAGGAACTGCCAGACTGTTTTGCAAAGTGGCTGCATCATATTACATTCCTGCCAGCAATGTCTGAAAATTCTGATTTCTTCACATCCTTGCTAACACTTTATATTATGTCTTTTTGATTAAAGCTATTCTTGTGGATATGAAGTATTATGTTATTGTGGTTTTAATTTGCGTTTCCTTAATGCCTAATGTTGAATGTCTTTCATGTGATTATTGGCCATTTGTATGTCTTGTCTGCTCTGGAGAAATGTCTTTTGCCCATTTTTGAATGAGTTGTTTGGTTTTTGGTTGTTAGTTGTAGGTGTTCTTTATTCATGCTGGGTATCAATCCCTTATCAGATATATGATTTGCAAATATTTTCTCCCATTCTGTGTGCTGTCTTTTTACTTTCTTGATAGTGTCTTTTGAAGCACAGTCGAGTTCAGTTTATCTTTTTTTCCTGTTGCTTATGCTGTCATCATTAAGAAATCATTGCCTAATCTAAGATCATAAAGATTGACAAATGTTTTTTGGTAAGTTTTATAGTTTTAGCTCTTACATTTAAGTCTGATTCATTTTGAGTTAATTTTTGTATGTAATTTTTGTGTATGTTGTGAGGTGGGTAGACTTCCAACATCATTCTCTTGCAGGTGGATATCCAGTTGTCCCAGCACCATTTGTTGAAAAGACCATTGAAGTATCTTGGCACCCTTGTCAAAAATCACTTGACCATAAATGTGTGGAGTCTCGATTTTAATCTATTGATCTATACATCTGTCCTTATGCCAGTACCACGCTGTCATGATTATTGTAGTTTTGTAGTAAGTTTTGAAATCAGGAGGTGTCTCTCCTCCAACTCTATTCTTTTCTAAGATTGTTTTGGCTATTCTAGGTCCCTTGAATTTCCACATGAATATTGGGATCAACTTGTCAATTTCTAAAAAAGAGGCAGTTTTGATATTGATAGGGATTTTGTTAGGTCTGTGGAACAGTTTGGGGAACCTAAAGCCTTTTTATGGATCTACTCTTTGCTTAACTCAAGCACCCATGTGGCTTGCCTTAAATTTTTTTGTTCTAATTTATTACTACAGTAGGCTGCCTTGGTGAGACATGGGAATTCTCTGGTAGGCTGGACTTGGACTTTTCAGGTCCCAAGAGAGCAAATAGCTCATTCACACAGTCTGCAGGTGTGTGTTCTTTTGATGTGAAAGTTGCTGATGTCTTGAATGTTTAGAAAAAAATGTGGTATTCTTGTTAACCCTTGTTCTGATTAATAGAGAATTAACAGATTCCACATATGAATATATAATTATCAGAGACTTAGAATATGTTACAATAAAACTGTGACATTAAAATTTATATTATTATTATTGGAGGTGTCAGAGATATTTTAGGATCTTGTACTCCTGTGGGGGCCATGTGAATATCAGTTACTGTTATACTCTTAAGTCAGTTCATTTACTCAGCAAACAATACTGAAGTGCCAGACGCAGGGAAGGACAGACATAGTCCCTGCCCTAGTGGGGAAACTGACATTAATCAAGGTGCCCTGTGAAATTACAACTCATACAGGGCTATGAAGAGATGAATGCTATGAAGGGAAGTACCTGTGTCATAAAAGGATTTGACTAATCTGAGAGGCTAGGGGAAGATTCTTGAGTTAAGCTATGAAGGAAAACGGGAATTAATTGAGGGAAAAATGAGGGAAAGAAGTTGTAGGTAATTGGGTGGGCCGGCTAGTGAGATGTGTGGGATGCTCTGATTCTATTCGGGCTGTTTATAGTTTTTGAGAAAGAGTATCTGAAGACTTGACTCTGGTCTTATTCTGCCCATTAAGTGCCTTGTGACTTTGAGCAGGTAACTCAACTTTCCTGAGCTTATTTGCTTACTGTTTTTTAATCTTATTAGGCAGTGTGCAGCTGTTTTTATTTAGAGATAAAACATATATATGAAAACATACAGAAATCTAGGCTGTTGATGGATTGTATTAGTGTAACTTAAAATAATTATTTTTCATGACCTTCTGTGGTTGGTTTCTTAGGAATGCAATATTGGTAAATTGGATATTTTCTGAAAAATTTTCCTAGTTTTTCCGATTAAGATTCACTTCAGTTCCTACATACTCTAGAAGCCTCCCATCTGCGGGGAGCAGATGTGGATGTGCCTGATTCAAGGCTGGCCATAGTGCATGCTGGGATCAGGCCTGGAGGGACTGGGAAGTCTTGAAGAAAGTAGAATTTGACTGGCATCACTGACAGGCAAACATGGTAGTTGGAGGAGAAATTTCACTCAGAGGAAGCGGAGCAAAGGCACAGAGCCAGGAGGGCACAGCGGCTGGCAGGGATTTGGGTGCATGTGTGTAGATGAGCCTGGCACAGTAGGTAGGGGTCAGGTTGTAGGGGCTTGGAAGTCAAACTGGGAGTCTGGATCATATTCTCTGTGTTCTCGGAGAGGCTCTCAGCGGTGTGTGTCTTTCTTAGGAGTGGGATTGGTTGGGTAAAAGTCTAGGCTCTGTGAAGGTGCTAATAGTGGCCATGTGCTTGCCTCTCCAGCTCTCTCTCCGCTGGCCAGGCATATGCAGTTCTTCCCGAGTCTGATGGTGCCCGAGCTCCATGCTCCCCCTTGGTTTTGGTCCTTGCACTTTGCCATCGCCTTGACTTAGAAGGTGCGCTTTCCTCCAGAACACACGCACACATTCTCACATCCGCTTTGCTTCGCCTGCCCTCCTGTCCTCTGGGTTTCAGCTGCAGTGAGATTTGTTTGAAAAGCCTTCCTGATCTTGCCTCTCCTTCAGTTTGGAGTGCATGCCCTTCTTGTGTGCCCCGTAGTACTCCCTGGCTCTCCTGCTCATCGCATCCTTTAGTTTGTATTAGAATTGCCTGTTCACTTCTCTCTCTCCCTCAATTAGATTACATCTTTTGAGGTCAGAGACTTGAGGACCTGGCACCTAGGCTGGACTTAATAATATTTGTTGGTTGAGTGGATGAATGAGCAAAGAGGAAGAATTGGAGTTGGGAAAATAGCTCCTGGCAAGAATGTCTGTAGCAGTGGGCTGGAGAAAGGCATTAGTGTGACTGAGGTGTGTGTGAGAGAGAGAGAGCTACTATTTTATGACTGATAGACTGTGGACCTTGAGGGATGAGAAGAATTGAAGGTGACTCCTAGCTTTTGAACCTTAACTGGACTTAGGTGAGGCCATTAACTGAGGTAGGGAATACAGGAGGGATATGTGTTGGGGAGACTGGATGCAAATTATTGCTTCTAATTGGGTAATTAAATGACATGAAGTAGCCTTAGCATGTTGGTATACAGCAGGGGTGGGGAACCTTTTTTCTGCCAGGGGCCATTTGGATATTCATAACATCATTTGTGGGCCATACAAAATTATCAGCTTAAAAATTAGCCTTATATATTTGGTCAAATGTTTAATTAACCCTAATGTCTTGGCAGGGCCAGACCAAATGATTTCGAGGGTCATATATGACCCACGGCCAGACCTTCCCCATCCCTGGTATACAATATGACATTGGGAATGTGGGTCAAAGTCATTCATATTGCCTGTTGTTTTCTTCTTCATTGAACTGTCAGAGGGCAAGGGAGCCCTGGCCATGGAGTCCATGGAGGCCAGCTTCCTTGGCACAGGGCAGGGTGGACAAGGGTGGTGAGTGGACCTGGGGGGGAAGAGTGAGAGAGCCAGCACAGCCTCTGGCAGATGCGTAAGGTTCATGGAGATAGGGACTTTGCTTGTCTTGCTTCTTGTTACACGTCTGCCCAGAACAGTATCTGTTGGTTAAAAGAATGAATGAATCAGTTCAACAAATTAGGAGAAGTCACTGTAGGAGTGAAGTTGTTCTGAGAAAAGGGAAGGGACTTGAGGGCAGAAATGTGGTGAATGCTTCCATTTAAGTGTCACCGGAGGGGAGAGCACCAGTGGGGACTGAGAAAGAATGGTCAGAGGGGTAACAGAACAAGGACATAAAGTCAGGGATGCTAAGTGCAGAGATTGTGAGGAGGTTCTCAGTTGTAATGCTGCAGAATTTGAATAGAATGAAGACGAAGAAAAAGGTAATGGTTTTGTCAGGTAGTGAGTTGAGAGGATGAGAAAGAGGTAGCAAGAGAATAGATAATTCTTTCAAGGATTTTGTGGTAAATGTAGAGTGCTGGTGAAAATGGTAGTGAAGTGATTGATTAAGTCCAAGTTGAGAGAAGAAATCCCTGGGACCTGATGGACTGTGGGTGTTTTAGTTATCTATTGCTGCAGTAACAACTTGCCAAACTTAGTGACTTAGAACAGACACATTTATCACCTGATCCTGGGGTCAGGAGTTCAGGCTAGGTCTACTGCTTCAGGGCCTCCCAGGCTGCATCAAGGTGTTGGTGGGGCTGGGCTCATATTCACAGGCTGGACTGGGGAGGCCCCCTCCCCCACAACTTGCATGGTGGTTTGAAGGATTCCGTCTTGTGGCTAGCCCAACATGGCAACTTATTCATCAGAGCCAGCAAGTCAGAAAAGAGATGCCACTAGCAAGACAGAAGGCACCATCTACGTGCCTCATCACAGAAGTGACGTCCCATCACTCGTGCCACCTTCTGTGGTTAGAAGCAAGTCACTAGGTCCAGGTTCAGCGCTCACCGGAGTGGGGGGGGGGGGGCGGGGGGAGGGGGCGGGGGGAGCTGGGGATCACGATCAGCCCACCATGAAGTTTTTCTACAAGTAGGGAGGGATCTGGTGCTAGACAGCATTAGATAGAACGGTTCTCCCGAAAGATGCAGAGGTCAGGATGGGAGCTTTTAGAGAGGGACGTCTGGGAGGGGAAGTTGCAGGGCACGTTCACATACAGCCCTGTGGGTGTGGGTGACCCTCTCAGCAAGCCTTCCCTGCCCTCTCTATTCTGACAAGGGGGTGGGGGTAGGTGCCACTCCTATGAGATGAGTTAACAGACTGTGTAATAGTTGCCATTGGTAAACCCAGTGGTTCTCAACCTTCTGGCCCTTTAAATACATTTCTTCATGTTGTGACCCCAACCATAAAATTATTTTTGTTGCTACTTCATAACTGTAATGTTGCTACTGTTATGAATTGTAATGTAAATATCTGATATGCAGGATGGTCTTAGGTGACCCCTGTGAAAGGGTCGTTCGACCACCAAAGAGGTCGTGACCCACAGGTTGAGAACCGCTGGGTAAACCCTTTGTCTTGCTAAGGTTGAGTTATTTGCCAGCAGATTCCTGGCCAGTGCGGTGTCTGTGCTGCTTGCCTTAGGCGTTGTTGAGGATCACGTGAGGTAACACGCATGGAGTCTCTTACAGGAGGAAAGGGGCATGCAGACTACGGCGTCCTCTGGACCCCTTTCCCGTGTTCTGCGTCCAGGCCCCTTGTTAACCTGGGTTCACTGTTGTGCTGAGTTATTGAACTGGCCTTTATTTAACACTGTGATATTTTTAGGGCCTTTTGACTAGGCAGGGGTGGGCAAACTTTTTGACTCGAGGGCCACAATGGGTTCTTAAACTGGACCGGAGGGCCGGAACAAAAGCATGGATGGAGTGTTTGTGTGAACTAATATAAATTCAAAGTAAACATCATTACATAAAAGGGTATGGTCTTTTTTATTTTTAGTTTTATTCATTTCAAACGGGCCGGATCTGGCCCGCGGGCCGTAGTTTGCCCACGGCTGGACTAGAGTGTTTGCTTTTATGATAAATGACCCCAAACTGCCACACCGTTCAAGTCCTTGAAGTTTTTATTGTTTTTTAAGTCTGCCCTTGCTTTCCTTGTCACTCTTGCTTCTCCCACTCTGTCACTTTCTAGCTATCCTTTCCCCTCTCAGGTGTGGCTCCTGATCTTCTCTGGGCTTGGCAATCTGATTATTAGAACTGGGAGTGGTTGAGTAGTAATCAAGCCGGGAATTCGGACCAGGAAGCCCTTCTCACGGTGAAGTACATGAGCTTTTGTGGGTGACTTTGTAAAGGTCTCCTTGGCCTCAGAGTGCATCTTGGCTTCCTCACTGGTTCTGGCTGCGCGTGGATTAGGTGAGGTTCCCGTGGAGCCAAGTTCCATTCCGGAGGGTGGCTGCCATTTTCCTGCTCTGCTGTGAGAGTCGGTGCCGTTCTCTCCCTTGGCTGTGATGAGCTTTTTTTTTTTTTTTTTAAATATGTTTTATTGATTTTTACAGAGAGGAAGGGAGAGGGATAGAGAGTTAGAAACATTGATGAGAGAGAAACATCGATCAGCTGCTTCCTACACACCTACTGCTGGGGATGTGCCCGCAACCAAGGTACATGCCCTTGACCGGAATCGAACCTGGGACCTTTTAGTCTGCAGGCCCTATCCACTGAGCCAAACCAGTTAGGGCGAGCTTTTGTTTTTTTGGGCTGTAGCAGCTAGTGATAGGTGGTCTGCAGTTCTTGGGCCAAAAAGTGTTGGAGAAGCAAGGGAAGCCTTTCCACCAGGTGACACCCATGCGCCTGCAGGCTTGTGCTCGCCTGCCTTTAGGACGGTGGGCCCCGCTTCAGTACGGGAAGCTTTGATATCCCATCCGCAGGGTCCTCTGTGTCTTCTCAGTGCTGTGCTTTTCTGTCCCAGCCACTTGCCCAGAGTTTGCATGGTTCCTTGGGGGAAGCATTAGTGCCTTCTTAGGGCGAGGGCCCGCGGTCTTCAAAGACAGCACAGCGGCAGTGCGGGGGCCTGTGCCTGCTCCTGCTTGTGCTTCTGCTCCTGCTCTCACTCTGCTGCTCCCTGTCCGGTGCTCTGGGCAGGCATCTGTGCCTGTGCCTTGGCGTCTCCTTTTCTAGGGTAGGCATGTGTCTGCTCTGCTCCCCCGGGGCCTCAGCAGGATTTTCTATGTGAAAATGCTTGTTCTACGTCTATAATATCAAGTAGAGTGCCTGCTTTGGTGGGTTGATTTTGTTGATAGTTTACAGTACTCTATTTTTGAGGGCTTCAATAAATGTTATCATTGGTACCAGGAATGACAGTGCTGCCTAAAACAATGTCATTTTAAACTCCGTTTAGCTTTTTTTCTGAATATGCCCTACTGGGATGTATTTGTACAAATGTGGACACTTAATAAGTGCTCTTTGATTATTTTCAGAATATTGAGTATACTGGCTTCCTAGCCAAATTGAATTTGTGAAAGTTCTGTGATCCTGTGATTCATATCTGGAAAGAATAATTTTTTCATTCTGAAATCACTTTAAATACGCTTTACATGAATCTGGTAATAGTGAATCAATTAATGTGATTTCTCAGGTCATAAATCAGGCTTGAACTATTATAGTATTAATTTCTGTGTAAGCTTCTTAGAATTTCAGTAATTTTATGGTCTTTTTTAGCTACTTGTTTGCTTTTGAACTCAATTCTAGGTGTTGAACTCAATTTGAGAGCCTAAAATGGTCTGTGTCCCAAATACCATAGAGGTTACTGCTTCGCTTTCTTATTAGCCGGCCTTTGTAGTGTGAAGTCAGCCGCCTACCAGACTTTTCCCTTTAACTTGGGTACACACTTTAATTTAGTCTCTATCCCATAGGAATGTTGGGAAGGTTATTATAGTAGCACTTACGGTGTATTTTAAACTTCTTGAAAAGAGGTACTATGTGAGGAGAAAATATTTTTGTACTGTAGCATATGCTCCCCTCCCCCTCCCCCCACTACCCTTTTGTGGCTCAGAAAAGGAGAAAGTTGCCGTGTTTGGAGAACATGTTGGGTTTCCCGTCTCCAAGGTCGTTAGTCCTGTGCTGTGGAGGGTCTCCAGGGCATGGCCTGTGCCAGACCCCGCGCCCTTTTGTCTAGCAGCCCTGTGCTCTAGCCACAAATGGGAGTGTTCCTTCTGTTCACGTCTGTGAACACTGTGAGTATTTTGTCTTATTGCTTAATTGTTCAGAGACCGGAGGATGGGTGGCAACTCAGGGTAGTCGTAGGAGAGGGAGAGAGGTTCTTCAGATGACCGATGGCCTTCAGTAACTCTCCCCATCAGCAGGGCAAGAGATGGGACCCTCTTTTTCCTTTCTGTGCACTTCTGGGAATGTCATTCATCCAGGAATTTAAAAAATATTTGAGCTTCTATTATTAGCCAGCCATTAAGTAAGTACTGGTGCTACCAGAATTAAAAGCCAGACATCCCTTTAAGGATGCCCTTGTAATAGTCTTATTCTGAATATGTTAGAAAAATATTTATCGGAGAAGAAAACTGCCAGGTTGGTTTTACTAGGAGATGCTGAGCGGCGTTAGGGGTTAAAGGTGGAGTTGTAGATTAACAGAAGACATTTCTGAGAGAATACTCTTCGGTAATTAATATCCCCCCCCCCCCCCCATTTACAAATGGCACCCTGGCAGAGGCTGCCCGCTGATCACGAACTCCATCTCCTCTTCCTGGGCATGGAGCCAGACTGCATTTCCCAGCCGCCCTTGCAATTAGGTGTGGCTTTGTGGCCAAATTCTAGCCAATGGAGCAGAGAGAGCAGAGAAGTGGGCCACTTCCAGGCCTGGCCCATAAAACCCTCCAGGCACAGTTGTCTGTGCCCTGCCCCTCCCTACTGGCTGGTACAGAAGCACCCGGTGCCCCAGGAGGGCTCCTGCCACAGCACAGGATGGAGGCAGCATCGGTGCCAGGGCCGCTGCTCGGAGGAGAGCTCGCTGCTGAGCAGGCACACCTGGTTGGGACTTTACACAAGCAAGAAGTAAATATTTATGGTATTTGAGCCATGATACAGTTTGTTGCGAGTTAGCCTCCTAGCTGATGGAGGCATGATGCCTGGAATGCTAGGCAAAACTGGTGAGGTTAGTGAAGGTGCTACGGATTTGAGACTCTACTTAATTTTGATTATTTATGTGTCATGTAATATGTACTGACCAGTGAATTTTAAGAATCAGTTTACGTCATGGTAAAATATATGAAAAAGTTTTTTTTCATTGCATCACTTCTAATTGATACAAGTGGTTTATTGCATTCAGTGTAGCCTCTCTCCGTCTTTGATTTAATAAGCTCTGTGGGTCCTCCGTTAGCTTTAAAGGGACTCTGTGGAGACTTAAACATTCTCAGTCCTTATTTCAAAGAACTGTAAATACAGTTTTCATCATGCTACTTCTCTGTTCAAAAGCCTGTAATCACTCCTTATTACATAGCATTTTGTTCATTTATTGCAACATCCAAAGACTATATACATCAGGAATGTGGCTACATGTGACATCTTCGAAGGAGACAAAAATGAAGAAGACAGTTCATGTCTCTGAGGATGTTGTGCTTGGTACACAGGTGGCTACTGGTTTCTGTGCTGCTGCCATTTGCCCCCACGTCAGCCTTTAATAAGTCATGTATTATTTCTTCATTCCAATTTTTAAAATTCTCACTCAGGATATGTTTTTTTATAAATTGACTTTTTAGAGAGAGGAAGGGGGGAGAGAGAGAGAGAGAGAGAGAAATAAACATTGGTCGGTTGCCTCCCTTATGCACCCTGACTGGGAATCGAACCCACCAACTAGGTATGTGCCCTGAGTGGGCATAGCAGCCTGGGCCTCACCCGCTGGGCTCTTCATTCCAATTGATGGCACTTTTTGAAGGCAGGGGATCTACTTTATAGAGTGGCTGTCTTTCCCCTCCTGGCCACTTCTTAGAGACACTGGACATAATAATCAACCATCCATATAGTTTCTTTTCATTATCTTGCTTGGATATTCTGGCAGAGTTTTGTATTACAGTTGGTGTTAACAGATAGAAGTACTCATTTCATGGAATTATGCGATTGAGAAATGCTAGGACTGAAAGGGTCTTTTTTTATAACTATATATTTTATTTTTTATTACAAGGAAAAGTTTATTTAGAAAGTTATAGGGGTGCCATGGCCAGTGTGTTCAGTGGTCAGAGCGTTGGGTTCAGTTCCTGGTCATGACTCCAAACTTGGCCTGGTCAAGGGGCAACCAATCAATGTGTCTCTCTCACGTTGATGGGTTTTTTTTTTTCTCTCTCTCTCTCTCTCCCCCTCCCTCCCTCCCTTCTACTCTCTCTAAAAATCAATGGAAAAAATGTCCTTGGTGAGGATTAACTCAAAGTAAATAAATAAAAGAAAGTTACAGAGGCAAAAGAAAGGCCTGGAAGGGTCCTTATTTATTTATTTATTTATTTATTGATTTTTAAAAAATATATTTTATTGATTTTTTACAGAGAGGAAAGAAGAGGGATAGAGAGTTAGAAACATTGATGAGAGAGACACATCGATCAGCTGCCTCCTGCACGCCCCCTACTGGGGATGTGCCCACAACCAAGGTACATGCCCTTAACTGGAATCGAAACCGGGACCCTTCAGTCCGCAGGCCGATGCTCCATCCACTGAGCCAAACCGGTTAGGGCAGGACCTTTGTCTTTTTATTGCTGGGTCCCAGCTCCTAGGATGGTGTCTGGCACGAGTTAGGCACTCTGATGTTTGAAGAACAAATGGAAAGAGGCTACGCAGATGGCACCAGAGTGGTCTAACTCGGTCAGTGGGCGGAAGGCCCCGGAAGGATCAGAGATCTGAGTTGGGATTCAGAGGCAGCCAGAGAGGGCAGCGGGAGGACTTGAACCCAGACCTTCCTGACATTGAGCTTGTGCTTTGCCCCTCCCTGCTGTTCTGTGGGCAGAGAGGTCAACTGTTTGCCTAGACTTGTCAGCCGGGGTGGTGGAACTGGTGCGGACTCCATTCTCCAGACCCTCGTCTGGGGCCACTTCCGCTCAGTATCATCAGTAGACCTCAAGGGGTCCAGTGAGAGGACCTGACTCGGAGTCTGGCCCCTGGTTAACACAAGGCGGGTCCTTTTAGTGTGGGTTTCCTTGGGTTTCAGGCTTGTTTGAGAACCTGGTTATTTTGAGGATAGAACGACATTTAATATCACTCTCACTTGTGGGAATGAGTTTCTGTGCTGGTTAAATTAAACTATTAGAGACACTTTATTATGCCAGTGCTGTAGAGAGATCATGGTTGGTTGTTCGTGATATTTCTGTTCCATGTTATTTTTGGTGTTTAATTCTTCTGATTTGTTATGTGGTATATTTTGCCACTGGTTTACCTGTCATCAAACTTTGAAGTAAGGTGTAAAAGTCCTTTTTGGGAAGCCATTTATTAGTGTGTCCCACTACACATTAGTGATTTGTAAACCTTTTGATGTTAAGGCCATTGCTAAAATGTCTTGAGAAGTGGTAAGCTCATGCTGTCTTTTTTTGGTAATAGGAAGCCAGAAAATGTTAAGCCTTGGATGTAAGACATTAGTTTTAACATCATGAAATTTCGTTTCCATTCCGAAGCCACATTAAGATGAGATGTTGCAGTAATGCGGTTAGAAGGCTGTTGCTGGCGGCTCTTGCACGTGTTCCGTGAAGTCAGAGTACTGCTGACTTGATGTGAACCACTTTTCATGATGTGCTCTAATTCCACGCTCACACTCCCGGGAAGGAACGTGCTGGTGTCTCACAGGGACTTGGCTTCTGAGGTTGGCCCCAGTCCACAGGGAGCGTCCTCGGGCCTAGGTGCTAGTTCAGTCGCAGGCGGTTGCTAAAGATGCTGCCACATGTTGCCAGTCAACAGTCACCACTGTTGGTTAAATCAAATAGAAGGCTGGTAAAAGTCCAGCAACTAGAACTTTCTGGAAACAAAGTAAGTAGGAAGCGGATGCTTATCCTGGTAGCTAAGAGTCACATTGTGGAGAAGGACTTACTTATGGTGAAGCACTTGACCATGAATATAAGGAGGTCGAGGGACCCCTCTGGTGCACAATTGGGGCCGGGGAGGGATACGGGAGGTTGGCCAGCTGGGGAGGGACTGCGGGAGGGCTCCAGGGCATTTCCGGTCAGTCTAGCTCAGTCTCCGCTCCCCCCACCCCATCACATCAGCCAGACCCCAGCAGCAAGCTAACCTACCTGTTGGAGCATCTGCCCCCTGGTGGTCAGTGCACGTCATAGCGAGCAGTTGAGCGGCCTTAGCATATTATTAGCATATTGCACTTTGATTGGTTGAATGGCCTACTGGACGACCAGACACGTAGCATATTAGGCTTTTATTATATGGGATTTTTATTGATTTCAGAGAGGAAGGCAGAGGAAGAGAGAGAAAGAAACATCAATGATGAGAGCTGATCATTGATCAGCTGCCTCTTACATACCCCCTACTGGAGATGGAGCCTGCAACCCAGGCATGTGCCCTGACTGGGAATCGAACTGTAACCTCCTGGTTCATAGGTCGACACTCAACCACTGAGCCATGCTGGCCTGGCCTTGCTACCTTTTTTGAGGTAATACAGAGGTAATTACATTCCGAATGACAGCTAGTAAGTGAGAGAGCTGCGCTATTTATATTGTAAAGAAAAATTTTGAAGTGGTTGTTGAAAGTCTAAACAGTCCTTGGTTTTCTAGGTATATAAATACACTGAGTGGCCAAATTATTATGGCCACCTGACGTTTGTAGGCAAATTAGCTATAATTTTGCGCTGAAGTTGCTAGAAGGCCAGACCATTATAAATAGGGAAGCAGGTTGTTTACCACGACAGAAGTGATTTTTTCCTGAAGATATGGGTAATATGGGTTGTATGTAATGCAGGATGAATAATCTAAACATTTAGTTAATACTGCAACCAAAGAAAAGGATATCAGGACTGAAAATAATTGGTTGGCAAGACTCACAGAAGATGGTTTTCCTTTTTAAATGTTACCATTGTGCTGGTTCTTGTTTGAAAATTAAAATTTTACCTACACGAAGCAGCCTGGGAGCAGAGACCTGTTCTCCAGCTTCCTGACCTGCGGCACCTGCCCTTCTGTTTGTTACCTGGCACTCAGTAGATTCTCTTGAATGAGTTGGGTGTTGGGTTTACTGTTGGGAAATGGTTAACAATGTCATTGAATATGGACTGAACTGCAAAATGAATATGGCATTGGTTCTTCTTAGTAAAGATTTACTGTGGACAGCACTTACGCTTCCTTTAAAAAAGTTTTTTTTACAAGTAATACATACTCCCTGCATATGGCTTTCTTCACACACATAGATTTTAAATTTTGTAACATTTAAGTCTACAGAATAATTGTAGGTGTGGTGCAAAGAACCCGTTTCCCCTTGAACTATGTGAGAATAAATTGCCAATATGTTTCACCCCTGCCCCCTCTCGAATTCTTTTGTATTTCCTGCAAACCAGAGCATTTTCTCCATAACCATAACATAGTGATAACCCAGGAAACTAACATCGAGACATTTCTACCATCCCGCCCCTCATATGCTGTGCCTGTTATGCTGGCTGGCCCAGTGGTAACCTCCGGGCCTACTAGGTCGTCTCCTCTGTCTCTAAGACACAGCGGTCCTCTCAGTCTTTGACTTTCACGGCCTTGACATTCTTCGTTCGAGAACAGGCCAGTCATTCTGTAGACTGTCCCTCCTTTGGGGTTTGTCTGATGTTTCCTCATGATTAGATCCATGTTGTGCATCTTTGGCAGGAAGACCACAGAAGAGCCAGTGTATATCTTTTGCAAAGATTAGTTTTACATTTTATTTTCTGTTTCCTTAGAGCGTTTCCCAAAGTGTATTCTGCGGAACTAGCACCTACTGTGTTCTCAACACCGTGCCACCTCTAGAAGGTAGGATTCGCAAAGCTTTTGACTTACAGGAAGGGGTGGGCTTGGCAGCGCGAGTGTTTGCGGCATTGTAGTGCAGGAAATAGCCTGTGAGCAGGACTTAGAAGACCTGAGTTCTGCCTTAACTTGTTGTGTGATCTTAGATGAGTTACTTAATCCTTCTGGGGGTAGCAAAATAAGACTCCCCTTGTAACCTTTATGTGAGGATTAAAAAAGGCAAAGGGTTTAACCACATGGGAAATCCCAGGCACTCTGCAGTGTTACAGATTGAAACAATGATTCTGTAACTGGTGTCAGATTCCAGACGCAGAGCAGGAGTCCTGTGGGAAAAGCACCCGTTATGTTTGGATCCCGTATGAGCCACTTGCTAGTTGCGGATCTTGGGCAAATTAATCTGAGCCTCTGGCTCTTCATCTGTGAAATGGGGTGATTATGCCCTGCCGGGTTCTTGGGAGGGTTCAATGAGAGTGTGCATGTAAGCTCCTCCTGGATGCCTGATACGGAGGCCCACAAATGTTTGCTCCCTCAGAAATAGCAGAAAGGAAACCTACCTGGTCACGTGTAGCTCCATGGACATTAAAGGGGATGAAGCAGGAGAAGATGCTCCCAAACTCAGATTGAAGCAGTCGATTGCAAAGCTCCTATACCCCACGCTAGCTGCCCCTGCACACGTATTTTAGATGGAAATATAAATGCAGATAAATAGAAGTTTATTGAACCTGGGTTATGAGTTGACCTAAACCTGGGCCAGAGATGTGATAATAAGAATGGCAGAAAAAAGCATAAATCTGGGCCACCTAAGAATAGGAAGGGTCAGGTTTGATGATCACACACTGTAAGGAGAGGAAAGGGGTTGTTAAAGAGCAAAACTAGTTATGTTTTTCTATTAAAAAACTAATTTTTTTAACCTTTAAATATCTTTTGGATAATTACAACGGAGTTTAATTCATTTTGGAGAATCTTTTTGGAAAAGAATAAAGAGAAATCCTACCAATGCTGGCACATAGTTGGTGCTTAATTAATACGTATTTTGGATGAATAATGATGTGAAAGTCTGACATTAGTAATGGCAGTATTTGCTGCTGTGAGCACTGTGCTGACTTGAATAGAACAATATGTGGCTATGTTTTCCTGAATCAGTTCCTATCCTGCTAATTAAGTCTAAGCACGTAATAATTAGAGCCAAACAGCAAATTGTAGCGCTTCCTTTTAATTTTACCGCTCCGAGTTGGTCAGATATGTTCCTGATAAGATCTAGCAGTTTGATACACTGTTATATTGACTTATTTTGAGCCGTTTGGTCTAGAGGTTGAGAGATTAACTGTAATCGACTTGATTGAATAGCAGAACCCAAATTATTGAATTTTTATTAATTATGAACAAAAATAAAATGGATGCATCATTTCCAGGTTAGTGTTGATATAGTTATAATGTACCTTGCAGAAGTCAACAGGGTGTTCCAAGGAAAAGGTCACATGTATTTCTTTGGATTTAAATAAAGGATTTAGCAATGTGAATCTCAATTTTTAGCAATAAAACATGAAAACAAGAACTCTGCTTCTTGCCTTATTAAGTGACTACACATTTTTGTGTATTTTAAAAAGCTTTAGTTAAATTATACTGTGTCTCTGAAATTATTATTTGGAAAATATTTGAAGGTTGACTGGAAAAGATGGTTCATTCTCTAGAATTATAGTTGTCAGCCAAGCAAATCATCTGTCAATTTCAGGAGCTTCACTAGTTATTTTTATTGTGAAGGAGGTTAGAAAATAATTTTCTGAAGTCATATATCAGACCTGAGTATTATGCTAGATAATGATAATGAAGTGTTTCACTGGATTTGGTTGGCATTGCCATGTCGCAGTGTCAGAGTTTAACTATTTACATTAAATCCTGAGATGCCTTTGGAACCAGTGTATACATCAGGTTACTCTCAGGTGCTGTTACAATCCTGGTGCCGAGACAAGATTTAAAAACTGGCACATGTATTTATCTAATTATTATGTCAGCATAGTTATTCCAAAAAGATGAAAAAGCAGTTCTTTTCCAATGGGAAAGCAAAGTTACTTTTTATGACACTTTTAACTGGAAAACAGAAATTTGAAAATAAGAGTCTTAACATTTTGCCTATATGAGTTCCTATTTTTCCCCAGCACTAAAATTGCCATCTTCATAATGCATAGTGGGAAAATTTCCCCGTTGTTATGTTTCTTAAAAACATCCAATCTATATTCAGCATGAACCTAAAATTCTGGAAATGGCACAGTTTAAAAACTGATTAAGGGGAACTCATTGGCCTGTCATACATCTGGTCCCTTTGAAGCCCTGGCTGTATAGCCCGTGGCCACTATATTTAGAAACTTGATTGAGACAGTGCTTACACAGCCATCCTCCCGTTCCTCTTTAAGAGCCCTCTGCCTGATTCCGTATCAGCGTGGAAGACGGAAGGCTTTCTATAGCAGTTCCTGGTGCTGCTGAGAAGAGTGCCGCTCTCACTCTCTCCCTCTCCCTCCCTCCCCCCCGCCCCCCCAGCCATGCAGACACACCCATATATAGATGTGCATTAATATGTCACAGGGACGGCTGGTTCCTCCAAGAGGCTGAAAGGACAGGTACTTGACATCAGGTTGTGATCACAAACATAGAAATAGAAGCTGGGGCTTAGTATTCTGTTATTGTTTAAAGTAGTTTTTAAGTAGTTTTCTCGGTGATACGCCTCAACATACATACATTTCAGGGTCTGCCATTTACTGAGCACCTAGCATAGCACTGTTTTCAGAAAGGCACTCTGTAAGTGTGAATATTTGAGTTAAGTATAGATTTTAGAATTCCTCCTCTACTTTCAGAATTGTACACAACATGGGAAATTTTATAAAGTAGAATAAAACTGCTTTAGGGGCAGAGAGAAGGGACAGGAGGTAAAGGCTCCTGGGATTTGGTGTTCTGCTGTCTCATCTGCCGGCCCTGGTCCCCTCGGGGCATGAAGTGCAGGGCGCATGCGTCAGCACCTGAAGTTACAAGGGTTTTATAGTGTGCAATTAATATAGAACTTTCTATGAACATTCTCTTAGTTTAACATTCTTGGTTATTTAGCAAGATTTGAAAAGAGTTTAATTTAATTTTGCCCTTAAATTAAAAATTTGGATTCTTAAAAGCAGTCAGTTTTGAAATTTTTATACTGCTTATAGAAATAGAAGATGGGCATTATAATTCAATTGGTTATGTAGTTCATGGACCAGAAAAGATTTAGTATGCTAAAACTCTCCTAAGTTCCTTTCTACAAAGTATTTCCATATGATGTAGTAAAGTTTTTTAGACTTTATTTCTATGCCCAATATTTTCCTGTTAAGATATTTTCCTTGAGGAGAAATCTGTAAATTAGATGAAAAATGCTTGGAGAGGATTTTATTGTGACTAGAAAATACTTTTATTCTTTCATGTTTTTCACATGTTCAAGAAATAGACCTATGCTAAGTAAGCACCATTATAGTAAATGACTAGAAAGATATGTTATTGTATTTCACTTTTAACATTATTAACTAATACCAGTGTGCCTATAAAAGGCTGTTTAATTGCCAGATATGTAAAGTCATTGAATTACAGTCAGTACTATACGGGCTATGGAGGAGAATTAGAGATAGTCGGATTCTCCTTGATTTAGGAAAACTGAAGATATTAAGTAACTTACCCAAGGTCACACAATTAGAAAGTAGCAGAACTGGGACTGAAGCCTGGACTCTTACTTTGAGTTCAGTGTTTTTATTATATCTTGTTAATATCAGAATACGTTATTTCAGCCGTGCTTTCTGGAGCAGACTCAGCGTTTAGTATTTAGTGCATTGCTCCTTTGTACCTGGTTATGCTCTGCATCCTTTGGATATTGGGGCTTCTATTTAACATAAAAAGAAAAACTGGAGTGGGTAATTTGAAACTTGGAACTAAATGTGCCAAAATTGGCAAGAAATTTTGAGCCAGGCAAAGGGGACTTTGTTATAGGAATGAAATAGGAAATGATGTGCAAATAAATAAATGAATGAAATGATACATAAAGGAAATGATCTCTTTTAGAAAGTATCAGGGAGACCAATTAGCAGGTAGTGAGACATCCCATCTAGTCTAAAAGTAATAGATTTTTCTTTCACTTAATTTAGAAGAGTTATATTTTGATGAAATACATTAATGATGTAGATATGTATATGTAAATTGAGTTAATTAAAAGAGTATATTTTTACATTTAGGCTAGAAAGGCCAGCCTCTGTATTACCTAGCTAACTGCAGGCTTGAATTCCTTATATTTTAAGATGTGTAATTTGCTTGTGAAAGGATAAGTCTCGTTTATATTCTAGAGGGTGAAGTAGTATTATTTTATGAATAAGATAGTTCTATTTTATTAGAATTTTTCTTTCCTAAAAAAACTTAAACCTTTTCAAGTGGTTAATAGAGGGTTTCTGGGTTTTGTTGTGGGGTGAAGTCATTTTGCAATTCTGGGGGACTTCATGGAAACCTGGTGCGAGAACCTTTAAAAGTAACTTCTGGTCACGGGCAGCTGCTGGGGTCGTCCCTGCCCACTGCTTGCCAGGAAGCAGAGCTCTGCTCTGAGAGTGCAAACCGGGCTTGCACTCAGAGGAGGGACGCTCTTGGTCTCAGTGACTCACCCGAGCTGCTGCTTCTGACCTTGCCAGTGTACTTAAAGGAGATTTTCTCTTATTTTCTCTGAATTTATTGTTTTCTTCTTTATAGATGATCATGGGAACAGCAATAGTAGTCATGTAAAAATCTTTTTACCGAAAAAGCTGCTTGAATGTCTGCCGAAATGTTCAAGTTTACCCAAAGAGAGGCACCGTTGGAACACTAATGAGGTAGATAACTTTCTATTTTTAGGGGTATCATTTCTTGAAGGGCAAACTTCTTAGGTCATTTTGCGTAGTATTACTTTATATTAGCTTTAACTGGAAATACTGACTTAGGAAATTGTAAACGAGAAGATTATTTAGTTTGGATTTGACAGAAACCAACATGTGTCTTGAACGATCTTTGCTCTGCTTGGCTCGCTTTGAACAATATAAACCGTGCACGCTGACTGACTAACCAAGGGAGCGTGGGCTCCTATATCTGTGTTTTTCTGCATTTTGGCGTCTTGCATTTGGTGGTTAACTGCCTGCACCTCCACTGAACGTCAGTGCTTCTGTTGTCACGAGTTAGTAAAGGACAGCTCAGTGCCTATAGAACGTGCGGGGTCTTGAAGATGTGAAGTTTCTGTGGAGTTGGGACGCGTAGGCTTCCTGCTGGCAGAACAGCTCTTAGTCCTGTGATGAAGACAGTTTGCATGGAGGCTAACTGGTTTACCGGAACGATGGGAATCTTTATTAAGAATGAAGACTGTTCTGTTCAGTAGACTGTATACAGGGTGGGGCAAAAGTAGGTTTATAGTTATTTGTATGGCAACAATACAATAAATAAAACGTAATACAAGAATAAACTCTGTTTCTTGTACTCATAACTGTAAACCTACTTTTGCCCCACTCTGTATTTGGCATCCAATTAGAAAGAAATTTGATGAATTAGAATGAATAAAAGTCTGTCTTCTTGGATGATGTTTCTTTATTTTGGTAAGTCATAATCTGGGAGTCTTAGAACACTTTAACACTGGGGTTTGATTGCTTTCTCTTCTTTCTTAGCTTGGAATCTGAATATTTGAATTTAGGCTGATACCCACTTAGTGTGGTGATAAGAATTGACTATGTATCCATAACTTGGGGAGTTCTATTCTTTTAATTCAAGTGGCTGGGTTACTGGTTTCGCAGAGTTGGTTATAATCAATTAGCGACCCAGTGCATGGATTTGTGCACATTGAAAGTAAATTAATTAGAAGGTGGCCAGCAGGGCGGGACTGGGCAAGACGGACCGGACGTGCCCTGGAACCAACCTCCCTTGGTCCCTCCCTGGCCAGTTGCACCTGGGGTGGCGCTGGGGCTCAAAGGGCATCTGCTAAGTGAGTGGGGTCCCTCTGGCAGGTAGGGTCCCTCGGCCTGGCCTGTGGGGATCAGGTTGAAATCGGCAGTCCGACATCCCCCAGGGGGTCCCTGAGTGCACTCTGCAAAGTTGCTGTCGCTTGGCAGCTCCTGTGTTGAGCGTCTGCCCCCTCGTGGTCAGTGTGCATCATAGCTACTGGCTGGTTAGCTGGTCATTTAGGCTTTTATATATATAGACTAGAGGCCCGGTGCACAAAAATTTGTGCACTCGGGGGGAAGGGGGGTCCCTCAGCCTGGCCTGTGCCCTCTCGCAGTCTGGGACCCCTCGGGAGATAATGACCCGCTGGCTTAGGCCTGCTCCCGGGTGGCAGAGGGCAGGCCCAATACCTAGGTGCAGCCCCTGGTCGGGCTCAGAGCAGGGCCGATTGGGGAGTTGGGGCGCCGCCCCCTGACATGCACAGAGCAGGGCGGATTGGGAGGTTGCAATGCCACCCTCAGTCACGCTCAGGGTAGGGCGGATTGGGGGGTTGGGGCACCGCCCCCTGTCACACTCAAGGCAGGATTGATGGGGAGGTTGCAGTGCCACCCCCTGTCACGCACAGAGCAGGGCCGATCAGGGGGTTGGGGTGCTGCCCCCTGTCACGCACAGAGCAGGGCCCATCAGGGGGGTTGGGGCTCCTTACCCTGTCACGCACAGAGCAGGGTCGATCAGGGGGTTGGGGAGCTCCCCCCTGTCACGCACAGAGTAGGGCCGATAGGGGAGTTGGGGCACCGCCCCCTGTCACACACAGAGCAGGGCGGATCAGGGGGTTGGGGTGCCGCCCTCTATCACCCACAGAGCAGGGCCGATCAGGGGGTTGGGGCGCCGCCACTGTCACACTCAGGGCAGGGCTGATGGGGAGGTTATGGTTCTACCCCATCACACACAGAGGAGGGCCCGTGGGGGGAGTGGGGGTTGGGGCGCCGCCCTCTATCACCCACAGAGCAGGGCCGATCAGGGGGTTGGGGCGCTGCCACTCTCACACTCAGGGGGGAGGTTATGGCTCTACCCTGTCACACACAGAGTAGGGCCTGTGTGTGTGTGGGGGGGGGTTGGGCCACCGCACCCTGTCACACACAGAGCCGCAGGGTGATCAGGGGGTTCGGGAGCTCCTCCCTGTCACGCACAGAGCAGGGCTGATCAGAAGGTTGGGGGCGCCTTCCCCTGTCACGAACAGAGCAGGGCGGAGAGGGAGGTTGTGGCCCCGCCCCCTGTCACACACAGAGCCGCAGAGCGATCAGGGGGTTTGGGCGCTGCCCCCTGTCACACTGATCCCGGTGCTGGGAGGCCTCCCGGCTCCGCTGATCCTGGTGCTGGGAGGCATATTACCCTTTTCTTTATAGGATAGAGGCCTGGTGCACTGGTGGGGCTGGCTGGTTTGCCCTGAAGGGTGTCCTGGACCAGGGTGGGGGTCCCCACTGGAGTGCCTGGCCAGCCTGGGTGAGGGGATGATGGCTTTTTGCAGCTGGTCACACACCTTTCAGGGTGGGGGTCCCCACTGGGGTGCCTGGCCAGTCTGGGTGAGGGGCTGAGGGCTGTTTTCAGGATCGCGAGTGACTGAAGCTCCCAACTGCTCCTTTTTTTCTTTCTTTTTTTATTCTGGGCCAGCTTTAGCTCTGGCTCCAGCTCTGAGGCCTCTGCTGGGTTCTATAATCGAGACACTGTATCAACTCCAGCTCTGAGATCCCGGATCACTGAAAGCTGGTTTCTGGGGTTTTGTTTATCTTCTATATTTGTTACAATGTTTCAGGCTACAGGCTCAGGTGCCGGCAAGGCAGGCGGGGAACGTTGGTTTCCTCCGTCACTGAAGCAAGCAAGCCTCATGTTAGTTTCAAGCTGCCTGGCTGCTGGCCGCCATCTTGGCTGGCAGTTAATTTGCATATCTCGCTGATTAGCCAATGGGAAGGGTAGCGGTCGTACGCCAATTACCATGTTTCTCTTTTATTAGATAGGATGTATGCTACCCTGTTAGGGTGTTATATTTAAGACAAGAAGAAAACAGTGCTGTCTGTTCACCCTTATTTTTTGAAGATTATTTTGCTCCAGCTCCTCAATTTAGAATGCTTTTGTTTTGAGTTGTAAGAGGTTATATGGATGAAAGTTTCTTTACTTTTCCCAGTTTACAGAGTTAAATACTCCATAGAACTCCATAACTTTGTTACTGAATCTCAACTGACTTTAAATTTCTTTTAAGGTATGTATATTTTGATTATTTACATAACTTACATTTCTCCTTCAGACAGAATACTTTTGCTTTGACAAACATTAGCTAGTTTAGAGGACTATTGTTTCATGTCATTTATTAGCTGTTTCAAACATTTAAGACAGATAAACAAGTAGATATGCTGTAAATTAGTTTTAACCATAGATTATTACTCTACCAGAAAAATAGTATAATTTGGGAGCCATTCAGTAAGTCACAACTAAGTTATGAACTATTTAAGATTCAGTATATTTCTTTGTAAAATTCAGTATGTTTCTGCAATATGGATTTGACACCATATTGTTATATATTAGCTCCAGTTTATTTATAAATGTATCAAAACATAATAGGTATGTATTTTTAAATTTTATATGAAGTTGGCAATTTATTTTATTTATGATTTGAAATTATATTTGAAACCAGCTATTGCTTAATTAAAATCAGTGGCCTTAAGAATCTTATAAAGCTAGAGGTAACAGTGTTAGAAATTTAGTTGGTAGTTTATTTAGATAATTGATTTCAAGTTTTTTGGAATGTTGGCGCACAGCTCTTCAACTGACTTCACATTTTTACTTACAGAGTTAAAATAGTCTAGATGTTTTACTTTTACCTTAAATATAGTACAAAATACCCAATAAAGAACATTTATAGAGGTAAGATTAAAAGGAAAATAAGTTCTGTGTTTGGTCCCAGCATTCCAGTTCACATAGCTCCCTGGAAACCGCTGGTTTAGGGCCCATGTTGCTGATGTCCACACAGACAGGGACTGCATTCCTGTCTTGATGAGCGAAACGTAAAGCTGGGGTCCGAGAGATGTGGGTTATGTGCGCAAGCCTCACTGCTGCTGGGGCGGGGCGAGGAGGACGATCCCGAGGGCTGGGGAGCACCTCCCTGGTCCTGTGCTCTTCCGTGACTTGCCTGCTCCGCCCTGGGAAGCATGGGTATGGAGGCTGAGTGGGAAGGCTGGCCTGCGCTTCTGTGTAGAGGACGTTGGCCTTTTCTCTTGTTCCTTTTTGGCTTTAGGAAAAATAGGGGAATCTTAGAGTGACAGCAGAAGGCTTGGATTAGGAGTTGTTAATTCTGTAGACTGTTCTGGGGCAATGGACCTGCCGTTAAAAACACTTTAAAATTTTATTTTATTAAAAATTTTTTTTCAGTTACAGTTGATACTCAGTATCATCTTAGCTTCAGGTATACAACATAGTGATTAGTCATTTATATTCCTTAGGAAGTGATCCTCCCAATAAGTCTAGTGCTCACTTGGCACCATGCATGTTATTATAATGTTGTTGACTATATTCCCCATGCTGTACTTTGTATCCCCGGGACTATTTGTAACTGCCAATTTGTATTTCTTAATCCCTTCCCTTTTTATCGAGTCCCCACCCCCCTCCCATTCACTTTTTGTAACTGGCTTGGATAATTGGAGGAATAGATTGTTAGTATTCCCATCAAAGCACTTACTTCTTTGTCCTCGGCCTTGAGCCTGCCACTAGAACCTGGAGGACCGCACGTCAGTGCGCTTGTCTCACTGGGCTCGGCGGTCCTATGAAGGCAGGGTCCCTTTAGTTAGGAGGTCCCTTGAATGGCTCCTCGAGTACAGTGTGGCCATTCTGCCCTTCCCAAGGGCCGCGTCCTTGGAGCTGGAGCAGATTGCTGTTTCGGTGAAGGGCCACTTGAGGCGGTCGGCTTGTGCTTAGGAGCTGTGTTTACACACATGCGCTTCCTTAGATCTCATCAGGCCCAGGCACTGGCGCTGCAGAGGCGTGTTTCCAGTTCACCCTCTGCACAGCGTGTTCGCCACGAGGACTGGCGGCCTTAAATGCCAGGACGAGATGTCAGCTGTCCTCTCTCTCTCCTCTCCCGTGTTCTCCCCACCTCTCTGCGGGGTGTGCACAGTTGAATTCCTGGGAGTAGTGTGTAGAAATTTGGAGAAATTCCTTTATTGAGGTCCAACCTGTGCTGTAATATTCATGATTATTTGAGAAAGCCCAACTTTTATACTGCGTGTGTATATTAGTTGAGGGGCAGACGGAGATTGCGCCCATTCAAATGCTGCCATTTATGGAGACCTGTTCTTGGCTAGTGGCTGAGTACTGGATGTAATTATTTCTAAGCCTCATAACAGTATTACAAGATGTGTAACCTTGCCTTTGACAGATGAGGGACTGTTGGTGAAAAGTAGTTAAATTGGTCAAGATAGCTCACTTGATAGGGCTTGCCTTGATCTGACCTTCATTTCTTTGAATTCTTAGGAACATTCCTTCTCTTGTGTGTTGTCTAGGCTTTTAATCAAAGACCCATACCTCTGAACATCAGTGAACTCAGCAAAACTATTCTGTGATTTAGTTTTGGGGTAAAAAGAATTAATAGAGGGTTCGTATTGTGGGTTCATTTGGCAATGTTTGGTGGAGCTGGAAGTCACTGAAAAGGAAGACTATTAGAGGATAAGAGAGATCTTAGGGCCTAGTTAAGCTACTCTTAACCTTTCCAACTCATTGGGATGGGTGAAACCTCTTCCTTTCTTGAGTGCTATTTGCGACTGCAAATCAAATGTTGTATCTAAAAACGAATCAATTCTAAGATCGCGCTTTCCCCACCACACATACCCTCCCCCCAGGTTCCGAAGACGATGAAGGAAATGAGGCTGATGACAGCAGTCCTGGCAGCTAGCATTTATAGAACACCTGCTGCATGCCGGGCACTAGGGCCGCCTGGGCGCGGTAATCCCACGTACCCCTTGATGAACCCTAAGAAGTAGGTCCTGTGATTATCCTCACGGAAGAGGAAATTAGGTGGTGGACTTGGGATCCAAGCCCACACTCGCTCCAGTTCTGTCCCAGAGAGAAACTTACAATGGATTTCCCGAGATCTTGCAGCTGTTTAGTGACCGTGATCCTTTGTTTCATAGAATTGTTTGACTTCTTTATTTATTTGCATTTTGAAGTATTATACATGAACTTAATGGATTTTTGCATGAAGATTTTTTTAAAGTAGCACACTCATTTCTTGTGGAAATAGTTTTATTCTTAATGAATATTAATATGGGGGCTCTGGATAATGAAGGATATGTATTACCAGTAGGAATTTTGTGCCTCTAGGTAGCTGGAGGGTTAGGCTTGATGTTAGATCCAGGGCAGGAGAGAAAGAATTAAACACAGAGCGCATTTGTCAAAGAGCCAACTCTTACTTCATGACCCGTTTGGTATTCACATCTTTATTAGGTGAACTATTACCAGGTTTTTTCGTTTTAAGTTAATATTTTTAAGGCCCAGGGCCAGAAATAATTATGCTAATGCAACTTTCTGATTGCACAAATGACTACTTCGTAATTACACATATTAGTACTCCATGAGTGTTGTTGGGACTGAAATCTCTTTTGTTTAGTCATTAATTAGCTGTTTGACTGAAAATAGCACCCCTGGTCCCACAGTCGCCAGGTCTGCTTCTTCTGCAGGCAGCTACGTAATGGCGCCCGGGGCCCATTCCTAATGAACATGTGCTCCTGAGCCCCTTCAGGTCATCTCTGGGTTTGCCTGGTAATGTTCTTTCTTCTGCTTGTTTTCCCTCTAATGCAAAGTTTCTCCAGAGGAAGCAAACGAAATAGAATTCTAGTTTGTACTGATCTTAAAGAAAGTTTCATCAAAGGTTTTTATTGGTGGTAACTTCAAAAATTTTCATATTAAATGGTAATTGGATGCTTTTAGTGGTAAAGATGTTTATGTAGACAGCAGTACAGATACAGACTGATGCACTTGAAGGCGTACCACAGAAGCCCAAGAAGAAGCCCCTGAGTATAATGCCTTTTATGGGGAGAAATTTATCCTTTTAAATGATGAATACTCCCCTCCCCTCACTTTTTATATTCAGGTAAGAAAAATGAACTTTAAGACCATGAGAATTATTAAATTTTGTTTCATTTAAGTGATTTTAATAACAAGAAGCCACCTTACTTAAAAACTCCTCGGGGGAGGACAGGAGGAATGGGCTGGAAGAGGTTAATAGGGGAAAAAGAGGGCCTGTGCAATGCTTTCAACAATAAAGATTTAAAAAATAAATTCCTTCAATCACTGTTGTGTGTGTGTAGGCATATATTCTTGTATTTTTAATTTTTCTCTGTATAAATTATAAAATCAGTTATAAACTCAGATTTTATAAACTCAGATTTAGGGGTGTAATTTTTTTAATGATTGGTTTTGCTAGTGTATTTATATATTACCTTTTGGAAAAACTTTTTTTGGGATCACTTAGAACTTTTCAAACTTCCAAAATGTCAGCTAAACTGACAAGCACGTAATACGTGCTCCGCTTAGAAAGGTGAGTGCGCTGTTTTGGCCCTGATGACTCGGAAAACAGTTAACCCGAGGTAGAGCTTCGTTTTGTTTTAGTGTTTGGCAGTGCCAACCATTTGAATGGTCCCAGATTATCCTCCAAGTCCAGGCAGTGCTTTGCAGATTATATTGCAAGTAGGAAAATGCAGATATGAACACGGAGAGCCAAGTTTTAAGAGTGACACTACTTGATTTTTGAATACAGTATATGGTACCAAATTTCAAGTGAAACCTATTTTGTAGCAATTGGGTTAACTACAGTTCCTCCGTTGAACTTAGTATGAAGTGAGATGATGGATCCCCAAATCCAAGTGAGCGCATGCCTACTTGTCAGCCTGTGTCACTCCAGCATGGTAGTGGCCCAGGGAGACTGGATGTGTTCACACGCATCGGTGAGGCTGCCAGGTGAGGAGGGGTCAGTACTGCAGGTGGGGCTCTGAGGAATGGTAGGGAAGCAAATCTGAATGCAGAGTAGAGTCACGTTCGTGAAATTGGAACATGAGGCTTCTGGTACAGGAAGCAGGTTCCCGTGGACCCGCCTTCATTTTAACTTAACTCTTTTTATTATAATACTAGAGGCCCCATGCACGAAATTCGTGCAAGGGGCTTGGCCCTCGCAGCCCCACTTTTGTCCGGAAGGTTGTTCGGCTGTCCGGTTTAATTAGCATATTACACTTTGTTATTATAGATTACTTCAAAAATGTAGCACTTAGAAGACTACTTGGCCCATAGTCAGTGTAAATACAGGGTGTCCCAAAAAATGTGTGCGCGCTTTACCAGCTGATAGCTCAGTTTTGAAAATGAAATGTATTTAAATAAGCACTGTCTTTATAATTACTCAAAGTGTATGTGTACATTTTTTGGGAACACCTATATTTGTTGAATGAATGAAATCCATAAAAACACAAAAACTTAATATAAATTCTTGGACTTCTGTAATTATAAAGCTCAATAGATATGTACACTGCATGAAATCACAAAACTAATAAACTTTATATGAGCAACATTAATTAAATCAGTGCCTGATGATTTGCCAAGACTAAATTGTGTCTTGCAACATGAATATCATGCCGCCTGTTCTCAAGCAGGTTCTTTTGGATTTGCACGTGTGCTGTCATGAGCCCTGCAGTTATGCCACCCCTCCCCCCCTGAACGATCCAAAAACCGTTTGTGCTCAGCAAGCATTTCTGTACGTCTGCCGTTAGGCCTTGGCACAAATATATCATCTAGTCTTAAGTTCACTTCTGGTTCTTGTCATTAGTCCAAGAACAACGTCAGTGACCCTCCTGGGTACCCAGGCGATTGTAATCACAAATCAAATGTGAGCAGTGACTTTGTGCGTTGGAACATATTAGTCATAGGTTGTACTTTTTCAGCTTACAAATTACATTAAGATGTGAAATTCAGACTTTCCTGGTGAACCCAAGGGTCACTGATATCTTGGAAAAGATACAGCGCTGGCAGAAGTGGGGTAGTGTTGGCTCTGCCACCGTCAGCTGAGTGTTTGGTGGGACACCTGCCTGGCCTTTTTGAATCTGTGGTGATTGTGCTAAGAGACCTTTCAAGATTTGCCTTCAGACCAGTTCTCAAGGCAAGGCTTTTGGAGTTGTTTGGGAGTCCAGGTAGCCTTTGGTCTAGCTCGGGAGTTTATTTTTATTTTTAAAGTGTACAATCCAGTGGTCTTGAGTGTGTACACAAAATTGTGCGACCATTGCCGCTATCTAATTCCATAACCTTCTCATCACCCAGCCCCTGTAAGGGTTTTCTGTCCCTCTGACTTGGTGGAGTTGGCGCTCTCAGGGGGCAGCCAGCCTCTTTTCAGGGGCTCCAGGTTCTTTGGTATCTTCTCCACGTTTCTATACCTGTCTAGCACTGGAGTTGAATATGTTTGGATATGTTTTTATTGATTTTTTTTGAGAGAGAGAGAGAGAGAGAGAGAGAGAGAGAGAGAGAGAGAAACGATGTGAGAGAAACATCAATTGTCTGCCTCCCATATATGCCCAACCAGGAATCGAATCCACAACCTAGTTATGTGCCCTGACCGGGAATCAAACCTGCAACCTTTTGGTGTTTGGGACGATGCTCCAACCAGCTGAGCCACATTGGCCAGGGCTAGCACTGGAGTTGAAATTTGAACAGTGTCTTTTTGCCCAGGTCTTTTTTAATTTTTATTATTTTTAAATATATATTTTTATTCATTTCAGAGAGGAAGGGAAAGAGAGAGAAACATCAATGATGAGAGAGAATCATTGATCAGCTGCCTCCTGCATGCTCCCCACTGAAGATCGAGCCTGCAACCCAGGCATGTGCCCTTGACCGGAATCGAACCCGGGACCCTTCAGTCCGCAGGCCAGCGCTCTTATCTACTGAGCCAAACTGGCCAGGGCTTTTTGCCTAGGCCTTAATACACAGTACAGTGGGGCCTTGACTTATGAGTTTAATTCGTTCTGAGACCGAGCTCATTAAGGAGCTCGTTTAGGAGCTCATTAACTCAAATTACTCTTATCAACTCAATGCAAAAAATCGGCCCAGAGACAGCTGGTATCTCAAAAAGTTGGATGAAGAGGGCTTGAGGAGAGAGTTCAGTTGCCTTAAGACTGTATTCTGTGCAGACTCTATTGCCGGGCTGCGTTGGGGTAAAGTGTCCCCCTCGCTTCAGGGGCGGTGGTACTGATGTTCCCTAATGAGAAGCAGAGTCCTGAGGGTCAGCTGAGACGGACAGGGGAAGAATTCGTCAGAAGGCTGGCATTCTTTAGCTTAGTGGTTTCCAAGCTGAGCTGGCATCTGAATCACCTGGATGGTTTGTTAAAACACAGATCACTGTGCTCCACCCCGCCCCCCCCCCCCCCCAATCCCCCCACGAGTTTCTGCTCCCGTAGGTCTGGGGCGAGGCCTGTGAATGTGCATTTCCACCACGTTCCAGTGAAAACACACTGGTGAAGAATCGCAGCCCCTAGAAGGATGTTCTAACTACCTCACTTGACTGTAATCTCAGCTCTGCTCCCACTGTACAGTCAGCGTTTGGTGTGCTTGGCTGTGTAGAGGACAGTTGAGCTTTCTGGAGTCTTTTCTCATGACTCGTGTACTAGAAGTCAGGGAATGCAGCGTTATTTTTGGTATCTAAAGTATTTGTTAATGTCTTGCTCTCTGGGAAGCCCTTTTAAAGTGTGGTGGCGGTGGCGGGGGGAGGGGTAATGTGGAAGCACAGTGCCGTTTTTGTGGTTTTTTTTTGAAGAGGTAACATCTTCAAGTATAGCCTCTACCTGCCTTCTTTTCCATCAGCATTTGGCCCAAATAGCTGAAAACAGCAGAACCCTAAAGCTACATGCCATGTCTACCTACTTACCTACCTGTCTACCCACCTTCCAGTCCTTTTCATACTACCTTCCTAAAGGACTGGGTAACAGTGCTTTATCAGACCTGTCTTCTGCAAATATTTCCTCCCAGTCTGTGGCTTGCCCTACTCTTTTGATGCTGTCATTCACAGGGCAAACATTTTAATTTTAATCAAGTCAGCTAATCAGTGATTTCTTTTCATGGATCCTGCCTTTGGTGTTGTAACACTATACGTAAGGTCATCCCGGCTTTCTCTGATGTTATCTTCTAGGAGTTTCATGTTTTGTGTTTTGCATTTAGGTCTGTGGCAGATTTGGAGTTAATTGTGGTGAAGGACATACAGTCTGTGACTGTGCTTATTATTTCCCATGTGGATGGCCAGTGTCCCAGCACCATTGGCGGAAGAGACTCTATGCTCCACGTGCTCCATTTGCTCCTTTGTCAGAGACCTGCTGACTGTATCTCTGTGGGTGTATTTCTGGGCTCTCTGTTGTTCCACTATCTGTGTGTTCCTTCACCAAGACCACCCTGTCTTTTAAAAACTATATATATTTTATTGATTTTTTACAGAGAGGAAGGGAGAGGGATAGAGAGTTAGAAACATCGATGAGAGAGAAACATTGATCAGCTGCCTCCTGCACACCCCCTACTGGGGATGTGCCCGCAACCAAGGTACATGCCCTTGACTGGAATCGAACCTGGGACCCCTCAGTCCACAGGCCGACGCTCTATCCACCAAGCCAAACCAGCCAGGGCTAGACCACCCTGTCTTGATGACTGTAGCTTGTTAGTGGGTCTTGAAGTCAGGAAGTGTCGGTCCTCTGACTTTGTTATTCAATATTGAGTTGGCTGTTTTGGGTCTTTTTTCTCTTTGTGTAAACTTAGGATCACTTTGTTGATACCCACAAAATGACTTGCTGCGATTTTTCAGTGGGATTGTGTTGACTCTATAGGTCGAGTTGAGAAGAATGGACATCTTGGTAATATTGAGTCTTCCTATTTAGGCACATGGGCTATCCATTTATTTAGTTCTTGATTTTATTATCAGAGTTTTGTAGTTTTCCTCATGTTAGATTTATATCTATTTCATTTTGGGGGCGGGTTTGCTAACGTAAAGAGTATTACGTTTTAAAATTCAAATTCCCCTTGTTCATTACCGGTATATAGGAAAGCAGTAGACTTTGGTATGTTAACCACATATAGTTGCTTATTGCTATTATTAGTTCCAGTTTTCCAGAAGGCCAAGCCATTTGAAAAAAGAGAGACCGTCATTGTGTGTGTGGCTCAGTTCTGAGTGGTTCCCTCTGAAAGAGGTCAGTGTGGGTAGCTCTGCAGGGAAGGGGGAAAGTCCCAACACAGAGGTCAAGGACAGGGGTGTCCTTGTGGGGGACAGGAGCTATTCAGAGAAGCTGGCCAAGGCAAGGCTATCCCTTTGGAAGCTGGGGTTCTTATTTAGAAAGGGCTGCAAAAGGCATTTTTTTTTTTTTTGGGAAGAAGGGAAAAAACACTTAAACTATATTGACCGTTTTAAAAATTAAAAAAGAGTTAGAAGAAAGGGAAGATGCCATTCATTTCTCATTTCTGAGAACAGATATATTAAAATAGCTTGAAATTAATAAGCAGGATCTTTAAAATTGAGGTCAGAGTATAGTCATTTCCCATTTTTCCTGACATGTCTTTAAACTCCGTAGCAAGTCTCTCCTTTTCCTGGCCTCAGAAGGTAGTTGTTAATGTGTCTGGTAAAGTTTTATTTTAATATTTGTACTGTGAACAGAATTTAGAATCCCCAACGCTAATTGTTTTATTTAAGAATAATTTTTGTTAAATGCCTTAATTGTTATTAATAAAAATTTTTATATTTAAGCATTTTCCAGTAATTTTTAACAATCCATTCCTCAAGCAATTCAGAGCACCTGCTATGATGATTATGTATTTTTTATTTCATAAATGAGGATAGTGAGACATAAGTGTTTGGGAATTAGCATTTATCACCCTCTAATATATGGTGTAATTCAGTTCTTTCTGTTGTGAGCTGTCTGGTTGCCTGTGTTGGATTGTAAGGTCTAGGTGGACAGGAATTTTCATGGCTCTGGTTACTGATGGGTCCTGGGAGCTTAGAACAGTACCTGGCACATAGCGGGTGTTCAGTGACTGTCACTGAATGGATGGATGGCCCCACTTGCACCCACTGATGGCACGGAGCGGTTGGGGACGATGCCAGCAGCAGGTGTGAGTGGGGCTGGCACCATCAGCGGGTACGAGCAGTGGCTGCTGCCCCGATCGCCCCTCAGGAGCAGGGGGAGGTGGAGAAGCCCTCAGGAGTTATCGGGGCTTGCACCTACTGACAGCACTGAGCAGTTGGGACCAGCGCTGGGCGCCGGCAGTGGGTGCAAGCGGTGGCTCCGGCAATGGCTGCGGGTGTGAGCAGGGCTGGTGTCAGCAGTGGGTGCGAGCAGCAGCTCTGGCACCTGCAGCGGGTGTGAGTGGCGGCTCCAGCGCTGGCAGCAAGTGCAAGCACCGGTGGGACCGCAGTGCATGGGAGCAAAGAATTTTCAATAACCACCAGACGCTCGCCCCGATGACAGGAACCGGTGCCCTGCCTTGGTCTGGCGCCCCCGCTCACCTGCTCCACTGTCCTGCGCTCTGCCGCCTGCTGCCGCCGCCTGCCTGGTGATCAGTGCACGTCATTGTGACCGGTTGTTCGGTTGTTTGATTGTTCTGCCATTCGGTCTGTTTGCATATTAGGGTTTTATATATATAGATACAGTTATGTTATTAGAACACAAGATTGTTGGAACCCACTGATACTTGTGAATTTGGCTTAAGTCTTAAGCCATGGCTAAACACTCAGTCTGGTATCTGTTAGGACAGAGATTGCCCCTTTGTTTTTCCTCCAGCCTTCTTTATCCTTTTTTTCTTTCTGAATATTTCTGCTCAATATGATGCAACACCTATTGGTAACAAATTTGTTTTTCTCCTTTCCATAGTTCACCTCCATCAATTAGCTACTCTCTTCTGTCCATCGCTTAGGGTTCTTTGATGTCTGTTACGTTTCCCACCCAACCCCAAAGCACTGGGCCAGTGAGCACTCCTGATAAAGTAAGCGGTCATGCAGTTCAGAAAAACTGTATTTTGCAAGATGATCAGTTTCTGAGAAACTTCAGGTATTAGAAAACTTTATGTTGTTGGTGTAGTGAGGCAGAGTTCTGGAAAGATGACCAACAGGTTAACCACATGTCGGAAGTTCTCAGAGTAGGTATTGGCTACTAATGATTTCTTTTTCCCCCACAAATTTTATGATATTTTAATATAATGTCCATATAACTGGTTTCCTTTTTATTCTTTTTAAGTTATTCTTTATTAATTTAAGTATTATATATTTTTTTCCCTCATTGACCTTTCCCAGCCACTCCCACCCCCCAGCACATGCCTTCACCCCCCTAGTGTCTGTGTCCATTGGTTATGCTTATATGCATGCATACAAGTCCTTTGGTTGATCTCTTACCACCCTCTCCCCATCCTCCTCCCCCTCCCCTGCCTTCCCTCTGAGGTTTGACCATCTGTTTGATGCTTCTCTGTCTCTGGATCTACTTTTGTTCATCAGTTTATGTTGTTCATTATATTCCACAAATGAGTGAGATCATGTGATATTTATCTTTCTCTGACTGGCTTATTTTGCTCTTTTGCATTCTTTTTTTAAAAACATTTATTTTTAAATCTTTATTGTTGAGATTATTACAGATGTCCCTCTTCCCCCCCCCCCCCCCTTAGTTCCCCTCCACCCAGTTCCCACCCTGCCCCAGGTCCTCACCTCCCTATTGTCTGTGTCCATAGGTAATACATGCATATAAGATCTTTGTCTAACCTTTCCCACTCCCCCCACACCTCCTTCCCTCTGAGAATTGTCAGTCTGTTCCATTTCCATGCCCCTGATTCTATTCCATTCACCAGTTTATTCTGTTCATCAGATTTTTTATTTGTTTGATTTTTAGATTCAATTATTGATAGATATGTATTTATTGCCACTTTGTTGTTCATATTTTTTATCTTTTTCTTCTTCTTCCTCTTCATAAGGAATACCCTTCAGCTTTCATATAATACTGGTTTGGTGGTGATGAACTCCTTTAGCTTTTTCTTGTCTGTGAAACTCTTTATCTGACCTTCAATTCTAAATGATAGCTTTGCTGGGTAGAGTAATCTTGGTTGTAGGTTCTTGGTATTCATCACTTTGAATATTTCTTGCCACTCCCTTCTGGCCTGCATAGTTTCTGTTGAGAAATCAGCTGACAGTTGTATGGGTAACTAACTGCTTTTCTCTTGCTGCTTTTAATATTCTCTTTGTCTTTTGCCCTTGGCATTTTAATTATGATGTGTCTTGGTGTGGTCCTCTTTGGGTTCTTCTTGTTTGGGACTCTCTGTGCTTCCTGGACTTGTAAATCTATTTCTTTCACCAGGTAGGGGAAGTTTTCTGTCATTATTTCTTCAAATAGGATTTCAATATCTTGATCTCTGTCTTCTTCTGGCACCCCTATAATTCAGATGTTGGTACGCTTGAAGTTGTCCCAGAGTTTCCTTACACTATCTTCATATTTTTGGATTCTTTTTTCTTTTTGCTCTTTTGGTTGGGTATTTTTTGCTTCCTCATATTTCAAATTGTTGATTTGATTCTCGGGATCCTTTAGTTTACTGTAGAATCCCTGTATATTATTTATTTCAGTTAGTGTATGCTTAATTTCTGACTGGTTCTCTTCCATTTTTTTGGCATTCCCACTAAGATCCTTGAAAGTCTCACTAAGTCCCTTTGAGGCTTCTAGAAGATTCTCGAGTAACCTTATAACTGTGGTTTTGAACTTTATATCGAGTAGTTTGCTTTCTTCCATTTCTTTCATTTGTGACATGTTTCTTTGTCTCCACATTTTGGCTGCTTCCCTGTGTTTGTTTCTATGTATTGGGTAGAGCTACTAAGTCTCTCTCTTTTTTTGTTTTTTTAATAAAGATATTGCAGTTCTTTTTCTGATGAATTTCTATATCCTTATTTTTATTTTTATTTATTTATTTTTAAAAATATTTTATTGATTTTTTGCAGAGAGGAAGGGAGAGGGATAGAGAGTTAGAAACATCGATGAGAGAGAAACATCGATCAGCTGCCTCCTGCACACCCCCAACTGGGGATGTGCTCACAACCAAGGTACATGCCCCTGACTGGAATTGAACCCGGGACCTTTCAGTCCACAGGCCGACGCTCTATCCACTGAGCCAAACCGGTCAGGGCTATTTTTATTTTTTAAAATATGTTTTTATTGATTTCAGAGAGGAAGGAAGGAAGAGGGAGAGAGAGATAGAAACATCAGTGATGAGAGAGAATCATATATCGGCTGCCTCCTGCACACTCCCTACTGGGGATGAGCCCACAGCCAGGGCATGTGCCCTTGACCAGAATCGAACCTGGGACTCTTCAGTCTGCAGGCCAGTGCTCTATCCACTGAGCAAAACTGGCTAGGGCTACTAAGTCTCTTTGAGTTGATAAAGTGGCCCTGTGTATTAGGTATCCGATAGGGCCCTGTGGCTCAGCCTCCCCAATCACCTGAGGTGGACACTCAAGGTGCACCCCTTTGTGGGCTGTGTGCACAGTCTTGTTGTAGTTGAGCCTTGATTGCTGTTGGTGTCACTGGGAGGAATTCACCTCCAGGCCAATTGGCTGTGGGGACCAGCTGCAACTACAGTGGAAAGCTGCTGTGCAGGACACCCCTTATGGAGCAGGACTTGCTTCAGTGGGGCTTTGGTGCTACTTGAGTGTGTAGCTTATGGATATGAAGAGTTGTAATCTGACACTGACCACTGGGTACACTGGCTCTTGGGCCTTCAGGGAGGTGCAAAGTCAGCCACTGCCTGGGGCCACCCAGCAGGAGCTACAGAGAGATCTGCAGATTCTTCCTCTTGTATTGGGTTTGGAAGTGCCCTGATGAGGCCCAGCGGTGAAGCAAGACAGGCTGGTGCTGGTGCCAGTCTTGGGCCTTTTATTGATAGGTTTGGGGCTCCCTGACCCAGCTGCAACTTGTTTGACAGGTTTTAGCCTGAGAAAGGACAGGCCATTCATATGCAAAAGCTGCTGCAGGCAGTTTGGGTGGGGTTGTAAATTGGGTGGAGCAGGGTCTCAGGGAAATCACCAGGGCAGAGCAAACAGAAATGGTTGCCAGTCAGCCCTGCAACCTGAGAGGTCCCAGCATAGGAACAATGACCGCTGAGAGCACCTCTGTCTGGAAGAAACCCCCCCACCCCCGCCTGCCACCCCTCCCAACCCCCCAGTTTCCCCTAGTACGTGTCTGGGACCCCCAGAGCCTCATCCGGCACTGGAGCTGAGAGGAAGTGGGAGCTTGTAAGTTTTGTTCATGGTGCCAGCATTTTAAGAGGAGCAGCTGGCTCTCTAGCAGCCTCTGTCACAGCCCCAATCCCCGCTGGTTTTTACAGCTGGTAGTTCTTACTGCTCGTGGGGACTTCTTTTCCTAGCTCTGGGACCCTGGGCTGGGTATCTGGGATGGGGCTGGGACTCCTTGCTCCTCTGGGCAGCCTCCACAGAGGTGATCTCCTTCCTGATCAAAAAAGCAGCACATGTGGGTGCAGGACCAGCCCACTCCGTGCCTCCGCACCTCCTACCAGCCTCAGTGTGCTGTCTTCTTTACCTCTCCAGTTGTAGGACTTCCACTCAGCCAGCTTTCCCGCGGTTCTGGGTGATGGTTATTCTGTATTTTAGTTGTAATTTTGATGTGGTTGTGGGAGGTGGTGAGTACAGGCATTTGTCTATGCCACCATCTTGGGTCTCGCTCTACTAATGATTTCTTGTAAGTTTTCCATTGAGGGTGGTCTTATCAGTATGAAAGTAATTATAGCCACCCTTATTGTAAATTTCCAAGTTTCTTTCACTGCACTGGTCCTATCTGACACTGACATAATCTCAATGTCCACAGATTTAGTTGGTTTTTAACATATTTCACAAATATGTAGTGAAGATTAATTTCACTTTGCTTTCTTTTACCAAAATAGTTGTTTTCCTCCAAGCCCACTCATTAGCTTTTGGTTTTCCTTCTTTTGCATTATTGATCTTTTCACTGAATTATCTTCTTATGATTTTGTGTAAATTGATGCCATCGTAATGGTTGAGCCCTCTCTCTTTTCACTCTATTATGAGATTGCTTTGGAAATGCAACTTGCTCTTTAGTCAGGTTGGCTTCTTTGGTTTTTGAAATGTGGACTGAAAATGTTACATGTGTTTGTGTATACATGCGTGTGTTCTCTGCATGTGGGTAAATGTTGCATGCATGCATCTGTACGTGTGTATGTTCTGTTTATGGGGTGAGGACTGGGTGTGGCTATAAGGGCACTCTTGGTGGGAGTGGTGCTCTCACTAGTAGGCACGGCTTAGTGGGCAGCATGGACTCCAAGGGTCTGTTGGCTGGTCTGGCCGCCTCCCCTTCTGTTCAGTGCACCTCCAGCACTCTGTGCCTCTGGGATAGTCATACTTTTAAAGGACAGTTTGGAGGATTCAATGTGTTAACAGGTACAACACCTAACATAATCCTCCTATATAATAAAACTCTAATATGCAAATCAACTGAATGGAGGAACGACTGGTCGCTATGATGTGCACTGGCCACCAGGGAGCAGATGCTCAACGCAGGAGCTGCCCCCTGATGGTCACTTTGCTCCCACAGGGGGAGCGCCACTCAGCCAGGGGCCAAGCTCATGGCTGGCGAGTACAGCGGTGCTCCCGCCTCTGCTGCAGGCGAGGTGTCCTGGACTGCAAGAGGGCGCGGGCTAGGCTGAGGGACTCCCTCTCCCCCCCCACCCCCCACCCCCCCTGCACGAATTTCATGCACTGGGCCTCTAGTATATTAAAAAATGGTTCACCTGCCCATATGTATAGTAAATATATATTAAATAAGACACAAAAAGTACTAACTATATAAAGTGCAAGGTTGATATGTTGGATTACACTTCCGGTTTTTCAAAAGGCACCATCAAGATAATGAAAAGTCAAGTCATAGAGTGAGATTAGCCAACAGGGACCTATAATCAGGATGTTTTGGGATGTCCTGCAAGTCAATAGAAAAAGAGGGACAAGCCCAATAGGGAAACAGAAGTAGCTTGTGGGTGTCGGTCAGGGTTCAGTTGGAGAGCTGCACTTCCGTGAGGATTATGGAGAAGGGATTTACTTATTCCAGGAGTAAGACCACATACAGCTGTGGGAGATGCTGAAAAATAGTGCCCGGGGAGGAATGAGAAGGTCCGAGAAGAGTCATGAGCATGTCCTGAAGCACTAGCAGGGGTGGCCCGGGCAGCCTGCAGGAGTCTTGGGGGTCAGGAAAGCCGGCATGACCCGCCACAGAGGGACCTGGGATTAGCTGTCACCTCTGCGAGGCTCCTGCTTTCCCAGGTCTGCCACCCAGGATGTCGTGGGGGTGGGGGTGGGAGTGGGGGTGGAGGGGGGCGGAGGGGGGCTTCCTTTGGTCAGCAGGGCCTGACCAAAGAAGCTAATCAAACGCTAATTAGCCTGATCAGAGCTCATCTTGGACGAGGAAAGGTGGACAAGCTGGAGCCCTCTGCCACCTCGGTTTCTGTCTGTCACCACTTCTAGCCGCACGGGCCTTCGAGGGCGGAGGCTGTTCCACTCTGCCATGTAAACCTTGGGCAGACCAGGAGGCCCTGGGAAACGCCACTGACCAAAACCTGGGGGTGAAGCTGCCACAGCGGTGCCTGTAACTCAGCACCCTCAGTGCTCTCTGGTATATGAAAGATATCTCATTAAAGCTGGTACTTAAACAAAAGCTGCCACAAGTTGAAAACTCAAAAGGAAAGCAAGGGAACACTTAGTACACAAGTCAGGAATTGTGAAAAGGAGTTTTGGGGTGAGAAGACATTTTCCTTGTTGTGGCTTGAGATTCCACCAGCACCTTGCCGAACGCGCACGCGCGGGCTGCTGTAGATTCGGATTGCAGTGCACAGGGAGAGGACTCCCAGCCCAGCGAGGGAGGCAGTGGCATCAGCGTGGCTTATGACATCCGGGGCACAGCCTTCCAGCATAATGACTAGAAGATGTTAGATGTTAAATTCTCTTCCTTGGGATCTAGAAGTGGGGTGGCCATTGTTTCTTACAATTTGTACCTGTGTAACTTTGAACTGCTATTAGGGAAGCCAGAGGGTAGTGATCTGTTTGTTAACAAGGTCTCCAAGTCTCCTGGCACATCTGGGAGGAAGTTTTGAAAATCAGTTAATGGAATGTTTTTGTCACTTTTTACTGTATATGTGTTGTGTGTGTGTGTGTGTGTGTGTGTGTGTGTGTTTAATCCTTACCCGAGGATATGTTTTTTGTTGATTTTTAGAGAGAAAGGGAGAGAGGATGGTGAGGGTGGGGGGTGGGAGGAGGAGAGGGAGAGGGAAATAGCGATGTGAGAGAGGAACCTTGATCAGTTTTCTCCTGTATGCGCCCTAACTGGGTTTTGAACCTGCAACCCTTTTGGTATATGGGATGACACTCCAACCACTGAGCCACCTGGCTGGGGCTTTACTGTATATATTTGATTTCAGAATTTGAACTAAGATTTCTTTGTATTTAAAAGTGGATTTTACAGATGCATTAAAACGTTCATAACAAATCAGTTTTGATAATCTGAGAAATCAAAACATTCTCGTCATCTAAAGCTTACTAGAAGACGCCTGCATCTGCTTTCATTGACACGAGCCACTTTTCATGTGAGCGTTTCTTATGGCTCTTTTTCTTCTCTTGGTAATGAGGACACAGTTGTCCAAATAAAGCGCCGCAGCTCTCCTGCCCGCGGCTGTGGCTGTGCCATGGTTAGGAAAAGGATGTGAAGGTTTTTACAAAAGTGAAGAGCAGAGCGTCTGTACCAGATGCCTGCAAAGACTGGAAGGATTTTCACTGTAGTTGTGTAGACTGTCAGCTGCTTTAGGTGTAGAACATAAATAGCATGTTTTTTTGAGTGAGGTGATTACTGTACTTAACTAACAGGAGCCCCCAAATCCTTATTTCCACATGGGTTAGATTTATAATATAAAGCCTCATCAGTACTAACTTACAGTGCCTCTGCTCTATAAAACTTCAGAGATACATTGGTTATAGAATAAGGTTCTGAGGGTTTTATGATTGAGTCAAATGTCACTCTTTATAGTTTTCCATTAAGAAATACATTTTTTGATAATTTTTATAAACCAGTTGTTAACTAAGCATTGTTAATCTCTTTGTTCAGTAGCCGTTTTGAATGCCTACTGTGTGCCCCAAGCCCTGAGGTAGGCTTGGCCATTGGAAGTAAATAGAAGGGGGCCGCAGTCACGCAGGGAAGACAGACAAAGCATAATTTCAGTGTGGTTCTGTAAGGGATACAGTGAAGTGTGTATGTACGAGAGAAACCTGATGCGTGTGAGTGGTGGATGTGTTCTAAAACAGGACACTAAAGCTGTATTTTGAAAATGACTGGGCGTTTGCTAGGCAGAGAGAGTCAGCAAGAAAACTTTCCGGCTGAAGAGACTGCTGTGCCGAAGGCTAGAAGGCAGGAATTTGACTCACCCAGGTACTTAGGTGTGGCCGGCTCAGGACTCCAGGGCAGAGATGGAGGAGTTAATGTTGGAGAGAGAGACAGCAGCCAGAGCACAGAGAGCCGTACAGGCTATGCTGGGTTTACATTTTTACCTCCTAAGCCATGAGGATCAATTGAAATATTTTAATCAGAAAAGCGAAATGATCAGATTTTCATTTTACACAGTCACTCTGTGGGCAGTTCAGGGAATGGTTTGGAGGGAAGCTGGAAATCTGGTGGAATTCAAACCAGAGATAATAAAAACCCGTTTTTAGGCACTGCTGGTAGAGAAGCAGCTGAGCAGAGATCTAAAATCAGTAGGATTTATTGTGGCCTCTGACATGTGCTGGCGAAGGAGAGAAGTTAGCAATTCTGGCTCGAATGATAGTGATACTATAGATAATAACATACAGAAAGAAGAGCAGTTTCAGGCGACATTGAATTCCTGTTTGTATAGTTGAGCTTGGAGCACCAGTGGAACATCTAGATAGAGATCCCAGAGGCAATTGGATGCAGATTTGGGAGCTCCAGAGACTTCGAAGAGGCTGCAGTGCAGGTGAAATTTCCCAAGGAGAGTAGGGAGAATGAGAAACAGGAGAGCGTCTAGAAGTAAACTGTTTGGAAAATGAGAGAGGATGAGAATCGAAGGGAATTGAACAGGAAGGAGACTCAGAGGGAGTAGTTGGCGAGAAAGAGAACTGGGTAGTGGGTTACAGAAACCTAGGGAGGACGCGTGAAAAGGAGAATGGGCGCAGGGACCCGCAGTGCTAGATCGCAAATTAAATAAATATTAAGAAAACAGTATCAATTTCTGTGTGATTAAGGTACTAGGAGGAAATGGAGGATTATTTACTTAAAGGGATTTGGGACAATTGTCTTACCAATTAAAAAAATAAGCTTAGGTCGCTGTCTCATACTTTATATATAAAAAATCTAGACATTAAGTGTAAAAAGAAATATAATACTAGAAGGAATACGAGTCCATATTTGCATGGTGCTCAGTGTTTTCATCATGACACCAAAATTAAAAAGGAAAAGGCTGGTAAATTGAACTGTACATAAGTTTACCATTCCTATGTGATAAAAATACCATAAAATGTAAATGACATATTGCGAGAAGTATTTGCCACATGTTTGACAGACAAAGGTTTAATATCCTTAATATATAGAAGGTCTGTCAATAAAAATGAGTAACTGGAGATCTCTGGTTAAGCAATGATGAGTAACTGGGTAAGCAGTTATTCACTGAAGATGTAATTTTCTCTACCAACATTTTAATAAAATAACAAAAGGAATCAAAAGGTATAAACCTATAAAAATAGAAAATAATGGAGTGGGGAAAACTTTTGTAGACTAAGCAGTTGGACCCTCTTTCCTGCAAGTAGAAAAGCTGGACAAAATTTAAAACAAAGTTTTTGTGCAGGTAATTGAGAGCTAGCAAAACAGTGAAGCATTGTGGGGCCAACAACAGGGAAGCTCATGGAAGTGAGAGCAGATTTGCAGATCTGCTGATTCAAGAAGAGGTAGGCAAATGAGAAGCTGGGAAGCTGAACAGAGGTTTTGATGGACTCGAGGGGCTTGAGGGTACAGGACAACTGCAGTTGGTATAGGTCGGGGAGGAGGGACCGTGGGAAGCTTCTTCAGCTCCGAGTAGAATCCCAGAGGCCTGTATCCTAGACTAGTGGCCTCTCCCAGTGCAGCTGCAGGTGCACTGATTGGATGCACCTCAGTCCTTGATTGGATGCAGGTGACATGGACAGAAGCAGTGGGAATACTTTCTGGAAGAACGTTTCTCTTAGGAAGTGACATTTTTATGACACGAGGAATGAGGCGTGAGCTTGATGAGATCAGTCATCGTGGGAAAAGTGTTCTGGGCAGAGGAGGCTTGTGGGAAGGCTTTTCAGTGGAGAGGAGCTCGGAGCATCTGAAGAAGCGAGGCCAGGATAAGGTAGAGAGAGGCAGGAGAAGTGCGCACTCCGGCATTTCTGCGGCTTCTCGAAGGGAGTGGAGGACTGGGGGAGGGTCTGGGTTGGAAGCATTATGTTTTGCTTCACAGATGGGGAATGTATGAGCGGCTCTGTTGGGAGGGGGAGCCATAGAGGGAAGGCAGATATTTGATTTGTCTCTGTGGGAGTTGTCCACGTTTGTGGAATACAGAAGACATAGGGAACATCCCTGTCTACAGGGGGCTTATGTTCTAAAGGGGAGACTGAAAAGAAATACAATAAGGTGATAAGTGCACTGTGAACAAGAAAATAGAACCTGCTAATGGAGAGGTATTGAGCTGAGGTGGGTGGGCAGTGGGGTAGTGGGATGTAGTTAAAGTGGTGGTGTATTGGTGTATTTGCTGCCACTAGAACAGCCGTGGGCAAACTAGGGCCCGCAGGCCAGATCCGGCCCGTTTGAAATGAATAAAACTAAAAAAAAAAAAGACCGTACCCTTTTATGTAATGATGTTTACTTTGAATTTATATTAGTTCACACAAACACTCCATCCATGCTTTTGTTCCGGCCTCCGGTCCAGTTTAAGAACCCATTGTGGCCCTCGAGTCAAAAAGTTTGCCCACCCCTGCTCTAGAATGTGAGACCCAGAGAGTTTGTTTTATTCACTGCTACATCCCCAGAGTTTGGAATGATGCCTGGCAGTAGAAGGCGCTCAATAAATCACTGTTGTGTGGATGAATTAGTGGTTCAGGATCCCAGGGATGGAATGAGTTGTGGAATGCCAAGTGTATTGGGAAAACTCTGTTCTTCTCCTGTGTGTTTCCTTTCCTTCCCCCCCACCCCAACACTCACACTTCTCATACCAGATGTGAGTCCTTTTCCCCCACCAAGGATTTCTCCGCCACACCAGCTGGGTGTCCGACAACTCAATTCTGACACAGTCTACCTGGAGAGTGTCAAATCCCTGGAGGGCTCAGTCCCACAAGACCACACCGCCCCCCTCTCCTCTTGTAGAGGCCAGTCACAAGTCCAGCTTGTCACCTGTGCTTCTGAGCCATTGGCTATAAATCTGAGGTTCCCACAGCCCCCTCGTTGGGTTGGATTAATTTTTTTAGAGTGCTCACAGGACTCAGAGAAACACTTATGCTACCAGCTTATTAAAGGATATGATAAAGGATATGATGAAGATACACAGGGCGAGGTATGGTAGGGTTCCCAGCGCAGGAACTTCTGTTCCATGGTGTTGACACAAGGTGTTGAGGTGTGTCACCTTCCCTGTGCGGATGTGCTCACCACCCTGGGAGCTCCCCGAACCCTGTACTATTGGAGTTTTGTGGAGTCTTTCTCATGACCAATGAACAACTCCCTTTCTAGCCCCTCTCCCCTCTATGGAGAATGGGAGGCAGGCTGAAAATGCCAATGTTCACATCATAGCTTGGTCTTTCCAGTAACCAGCTGCCATCAAGGAGCGCACCTAGAGTCACCGCGTTAGAACAAAAGATGCTACCAGAACTCTCAGTGCTTAGGAATTCACAAGGGTTTTAGGAGCCTGTGTCGGGGACAGGGGTCAGAGACCAAACGTTTTAACAAAAGATGCTCTTGCTGGGTTGGTGTGGCCCAGCGGTTGAGCATCGACCTATGAACCAGGAGGTCACGGTTTGATTCCTGGTCAGGGCACAGGCCTGAGTTGTGGGCTCAATCCTCAGTAGGGGGCGTGCAGGAGGAGCCAATCAATGATTCTCTCTCATCATTGATGTTTCTATCTCTCTCCCTCTCCCTTCCTCTCTCTGAAATCAATAAAGATATATTAAAAAAATAACCTGAATTAATAACAAAAAATAACCTGTTATTTAAAAAATAAGAAAGAAGAAGATGCTCTTATTTGGGAAATTACAAGGGTTTCAGGAGCTCTCTGACAGGAATCTGTGCTGGAGACCGTTATGTATTTTCTATGATCTCACACTGAGGAATCAAAACAGCATCAGTCGTGGATGAAGACATATTGTAGGGAGGGTCTGCATATTGTAGGGATATTAGTACCGATATCCCCAATTCAGAGTTTAATTATATTTGTTTTTAAAGGATTTAACTATTCAATTATATTTTGAATTCTTTGAGTTAGCTTAGTTTCATGGCATTAGTTTCGTCCACTGTGTATTTCTCAGCTGTATTAGTATAATTTACAGATTTACTTATCCTTCAGGGCATTGCCCAATTGAGAAGGGACTGTTTTTAGTAATTTTAAAATCAAATTAGAATGATATATATTGAAGTTCTTTTACAGCCTGTCTTGCTTTAAACACTATATTGTCTGAACGTAATGGAGGAGGAGGAGGTGGAGGTGGTGGAGGTGTGATGGTGGAGATGTTGGTGGAGATGGAGGTGGTGGTGGTGGTGGTGGAGGTTGTGATGGTGGAGGTGGTAGTGGTGGTGGTGGTAGTGGTGGTGGTGGTGATGGTGGTGGAGGAGGGGTGGTTGTTTTATGGCAATTAAACCAGTTTAGCTAGAGCTCAACTGCAGTACTTATGTATTAAGCTTAAAGTTATAGTCCTTGCAGTTACTCTTCTGATCTGTTAATTGGGCGGATCCTATGGTGTTTCATGTGGCCATTGCTAAGTTTAGCCTCATGAAGATCCTGTTTGCTTGAAATCGTATAAGTGCTTCGGTTTAAGGTCTGCATGAAGAAGATTGTCTTTTCTTTGCTGGGTCTCCAGGGCCATCTAAAACTTTGTCATAGCTCAAGACCTAACTTTTTATGACTACTAAGTTAGCGCCTTCCTTTCTCGAAAATAATTTCATACAGGTGTTGTAAGACCATACAGTCATACCTGGAAGTTCGCTTATATTTGAAGAACTTTACCTATTAACAAGGAAAAGGGGAGCATTCAAAATCATCTATGTCCATTTGCCATAGGTAACTACTCTCTCCCATAGAAATTGCTTTATTATGTTTTTTGTAGAAAGGTGTATAAACATATATTTAGTTATAAAAGTAATAAATGGTCATTGGAAAAATGCTAATAAGACAGGAGTATAGAGATTAAAATTGAAAACTTTTTCTTAAAATTGTTCACCCTAGGTGCTCATCAGAGTGTAAACATTTGTCACATGTCCGCTAGGGAGGGTGCACTAGCTTGTACTCTCAGTAGCAGAATATGAGTGTCCATTTCCCCAGACCCCGACTGACACTAGGTATTATCAATTTTTTAAGTCTTAACCCATTAGGTGAAAAAATTATGTCTCCTTTAATTTGCATTTTTTGTATGCTCCTGAAATTTAGCATGTTTGGGCCACTTGTGTTACTATATTGAATTGTCTATTCATTCTTTTGCTCTTTTTCTAGTAAGTTCTTCATCCTTTTTCTTTCTGATTTCTATGTGTTTTTCTTTTTTTTTAAAAAAAAAATGTATGTATTATTTTTTTTCTGCCTAGTCCACCTGTATTTTAGTCTTAATTTTCTTTAATGTGCTCCTGGCAGACCCTATGGGTCATGCAGTCAAACTTGGAATTATTCTGGCCTTGATGGCATACCTAAGAAAGTTTTCACCCATTTATTAAGTATTCTCCCTACATTTTCTTTTATTTTTTAGAAAAATATATTTTTATTGATTTCAGAGACGAAGGGAGAGGGAGAGAGGGATAGAATCATCAATGATAGAGAATCATTGATCGGCTGCCTCCTGCACTCCCTCTACTGGGGATCAAGCCCGTAACCCGGGCATGTGCCCTGACCAGGAATCCAACCATGATCTGACTGACGCTCAGCCACTGAGCCATACTGGTTGGGCTACATTTTCTTTTGTTTTGAATTTTTATCCTTAGATGTTCAATACAGATAAACATTTTTATGTGTGGGCAGGGTGAGGTAGAGCTCTGACCCCCTTCCCCCCAGATGCTTATTATGAGTCGTTTATTCTTTTCTGCTGATTTGAAATTTTGCCTTTACCTTGTGGTTTATCTGGATGTTCTCTGCTCATGGCTCTGTTTATTCTTGGCCTGCATCAGTACCACATTGTTTTTTCTCTTTCCTTACGCACTGATTTAATTTTTGTCAGTCTAATGTATTGTGAAGAAAAATTGTTGTTCCTTTTCTATTCCTAAAGATCTATCAAAACTGGAGTGTAGTGGAGCGCCATTTGTTTCTCTGAGTGACCTGTTACTAGTTTTTATCAGTTGGGATCACATTCTTTTTTTCTTTTGGCAGCAGAAGTCGTGGGTTGATGAAGAAAACTAATGAAAGCAACTTTTCTTACACCTGGAAATCAAATTGGCCTAATCTCCAATCGTCCTTCTGTAGTCATCGCTTCCCAGGCTTTCTCATGTCTTAGGACACATCACACATAAAAATATTTCTAGTGCACACAGGGCTAATGGGTGTGGTCAGAGAGCACTGGTGGCGGCCGGGGTGGCTTGGCCCCTTTGCACAGCACCACGGATGAGCACCTGTGACACGTATGTGTCACCCAGCTTCGGGAGCGTCTGGGAAGCGCTGGGCTGGTGGAAGCTCCCCGCCTGAGCTCTTTCCATTATAGGGCATCAGAGCTTGGTATGGAGTTCACCTTTTGGGAGCTAGAGTTCTTTTTTCTTTTAAATTTTATAATTGTGGTAAAATATACATAGCATAAATTTACCACTTTAACCATTTTAGGTATACAGTTCTTTGATACTAAATAAATTCATATTGTTGACATCCTGTACTCTTTTCATCTTGCTTAAGGGACACTCTGTCCTCGTTAAACACTCACACCTTGTCGTTCCCCCCCCCCACCCCACCCCCGGGCCCTGGCAACCTGCATTCTCCTTTCTGTCTCTCTGCATTTTACTACTCTGAGCACCTCATATAAGTAGCATCATGCTGGTATTCATCCTAATAGGACTGACTTATGTCATGTGGCATAATGTCCTCAAGGTTCATCCACATTGTAGCACATGTTAGAATCTCCTTCCCTTGAAAGGCGGAATACCATTTCATCAGGTACACACTACACTTTGCTTAGCCATCATCCATCCATGGACACTTGGGTTGTTTGTACCTTGGGCCTTGTGAATAATGTTGCTGTGTCCATGGTTGTACAAATCCGAGAGCCAGATTTCTTGTAAGAGTTATTTTCCCCCCAGTTCCTCATCTCTTACTCAAACACTCCGCTCCAAATTTAGCTTCCTTTATTCTGTTGAAACTTCTTTCTTGGCTCATCAGGGATCTCAGAGTTGTTAAATATAAGGAGAATTTTTCAGTGTTTATTTTAATTGCTTTTTCAACCGTATATAAGCAAGTGGACCATGGCTTTCCCCTTGGCCTGGCCGGTCTTTCTCCCAGCGCCGTATGTTGCTTCTTAATCTCCTCTCCCCCCACCTCAAGGTAGAATTTCATCAGAGCCTGAGACTAGACCACCTCCTGTGTGACTGCTCTGTGGGTATTTCTCGGGAATCAGACTGAGGCGCTTCACTTCCTGCTATCCATTCTTTCTCTAGAAACTACTGCCATAGTTTTGCCTGCTGAGGCTTCTAAATTCGTGTTTGGAGCTGAGCTCTCTGCCAGACTCCAACCCAGAGCTGCCTGCCTGGGCCTGACCGGCTGCTCCTCTCAGCGGGTCTGAAATAGAGTCACCGTCTTCCTCTCTGTGTCCGCATCTCAATAAAGGGCATCTCCCAGGTGTGCTGGTTAGTGTTAAACTTGACACTTACAATACTTGTAGATTCACAAGAAAGTTGCTAGAATGTCGCAGAGAGTTCTGGTGTTCCCTATACCCGGACATTACTGTGGTGCATTTACCCTATCCAGTCAGCCAGTATTGATGCGGCATTATAAACTAAACACATGCTAGTTGGATTTCCTCAGTTTCCCCGCGTGTCCTTTTCCGTTCCAGGACCCCTTCCAGGATGTCACAGCCACTTAGTCCCGCGGCTCCGTAGACCGCTCCGGGTGAGGCATTGCCAAGACTGGCCTTGCTTTTGTTGACCGTGACCGATGAGTTGTTTCGTATGATGCCCTTCACTCTGGGGTTTGTGCTGCTTCCTTCGTATTTAGGCTGGAGGCACGGGGTTGAGGAAGGAAGACCCCAGGGCGCAGCGCCTTTCTCCTCACTCAGCCTGACATGGCCTCGATGTTACCGCGAAGCCCTGGCCGGCGGGGGTTGTCAGGTTCCTGCCGCAGAGTTGCTATTTCCCCCCTTAGCGGTCATTTTGGACCCCTCCCAGCCCCTTCTTTTACTCCATATGAATCCAAACCTATAGGTTGTATTCCCAAATAACCTCTTTACAGCCACCGCTCCAGTCCACGCCAGACTGCTCTGAGGGATCTCCTGACTCCTGTCCCTGCTCTACCCTCGTCCCCTCCCAGCCCTGTCTCCACTCAGATGCCAGAGTGGTCTTGCAAAGATGCCAGTTGGATTTTGGTTCCCTTTTTCCCGAACCTTTGAAGGATTTCCTGTTGTGCTTGCAGTCATGCCCACACTCCAGCCTCCTGCCCAGCCCCTCTCCCCTGGTGCTCTGTTCCAGCCACTGCCCCCCCCCCCCCCCCCCCCCGTCCTTCTGCATGCTCAGGTCCACACCGCCACGTTCCTTTACCTGCCATTTCTTCTGCTTAAAGATGGTCACCCTCCAGCTTGTCACCCTTCACACCTCAGCTGAAGGGTATTTCCTGGGGAAATTTCCTGCCCGGCAGTGGCGGGAGGTCCCTGGCTGTGAGTTTCCATAGTATTGAGCGCTTCTCCTTCGCTGTGTTCACGGGCCTGACTGACCTGCCCATGTCTGAATTCTTGCCTCCATGGCTCAGACAGACGAGCAGCCTGGCACCCGGTCCAGAGTCTGTCCAGAGTCCAGTGCTCAGTAAATGCTTGTTGATGAATGAATTTAGTGAGTAGCACTGCAGAATGGAGAACAATTATTCTTCCTTTTTTTGCATACAAATATGCAAATAAGTCCTTGACTCTATTTCTATTATTTCACTGATTTAAATCCCACATGTATCCTTTTAAGTATATCGTGTTGGTGCTGTAATAGGTGCAGCAGTGGGTCTAGAAGTGTGAGTCATTCCTGAGGACCTACCTGCCCGTCCCCCACCGCTCGCTGGGAGCTCCGTGGGTGGCCCTGTTCGGAGCGGGGAGACAGACTGCCAGGCGGTGGACTGTCTGCCGTTCCCTTCAGGGCCGGGGTGGGGCCTGAACAGATCCGGCTTGAATTCTAGCTCTGCTGCTTTTGAAGATGTGTGTCTTGAACTGAACCTTTGCCCATCTGCAAACATGGGGAGAGCAGCATCCCTCTTGTAAACCTTGGGAAGAATCAAGTAAGAAAAAGAATGCGAGGTGATCATCATCACAGTCACTGTAACCAGCGCTAATGGTTATGGCTTTTTAGGTCCTAAGCACCATGCCCGGCAATTTCCATCCTTATTTTCACTGATTCTCTTAGCAGCCCTGTGAGCTAGGGATGTTATTATCTTCATGTGATAAACGAAGAAAGTGAGACTTAGTTAAAAAATGAAATAATTTATCCAGTGTCATGGAATTGGAAGCGGTAGAGCTAACACTGGAACCCAGAATCGCTTGGGGTGACTTTAAAAGCCCAGAAAGGACGCCACATTCCTTGTATAGCCACCCTGCCCTGTCACTATAGCTTTATTATTTTGAGTTTTAAAGACTTTTTAGGCATGTATTGGCATTTAAAAAAACTTAATAGTCTTGGGAGGGAGGACCACTGACAGCTGTTTGCAGCTGGAATTTGTTTCTTACTTTACACCTTTGCAGCCTGCCAGCTGTGATTGGTGCCCGAAGGAGGCAGGTTGTGTGTGGGGACCAGGGGATGGGTTGGGACCCACCGTCGCAGTTGTTCTTAAAGTGAGAATTGTGGACTCTTCTGGGGGTTTTACTGAAAATGCATATTGTTCAGCTCCCCCCCCTTTTAAAATTTATTGTTGAAAGTATTACATATGTACCCCCCCAACTGACCCCTTCTAGTCCATCCCCGCTCCCCACCCCAGGCCTTCATCACCCTATTGTTTGTGTCCATGGGTTATGCATGTACGCATACAAGTTCTTTTGTTGATTTCTTCCCACTCACCCACCCACCCCATCACCCTATTGTTTGTGTCCATGGGTTATGCATGTACGCATACAAGTTCTTTTGTTGATTTCTTCCCACTCACCCACCCACCCACCACTGCCTTCCCTCTGAGATTTGACAGTCTGTTCTGTGCTTCCATGTCTCTGGATCTATTTTGTTCATCAGTTTATTTTGTTCATTAGATTCCACATATGAGTGAGATTATGTGATACTTGACTTTACTCTGACTGGCTTATTTTGCCTAGCATAATACTCTTCAAGTCCCTCCATGTTGTCTCAAAGGGTGAGAGATCCTTCTTTTTTACTGCTGCACAGTATTCCATGGTGAAAATATACCACAGCTTCTTTATCCACTCATCTGCGATGGGCACTTGGGCTGTTTCCAGATCTTAGCTATTGTAAATTGCACTGCTGTGAACATAAGGGTGCATACATTCTTTTGATTGGTGTTTCAGGTTTCTTAGGATATATTTCTAGAAGTGGGATCACTGAGTCAAATGGCAGATCCATATTTAATTTTTTGAGGAAACTCCGTACTGTTTTCCATAATAGCTGTAGCATTCTGCATGCCCCCCAGCAGTGTACTAGGGTTTCCTTTTCTCCACATCCTCACCAGCACTTGTCATTTGTTGATGGTAGCCATTCTGACAGGTGTGAGGTGATCCCTCTTTGTCGTTTTAATTTGCATCTCTCTGATGATCAGTGACTTTGAGCATTTTTTCATGTGTCTCTTGGCCATCTGCATGTTCACTTTGGGGAAGTGTCTATTTAGGTCCTTTGCCTATTTTTTATATTAACGAGGACGGCGTGGGGCCTTTGCCTATTTTTTAAATTGGATAGTTTTTCTTCCTTTTGTTAAGTTGTATGAGTTCCCTACATATTTTGGAGATTAACCCCTTATCGGATATATCATTGGCAGATATGCAGTGGGCTCTCTTGTTGTTTTGTTGATGGTTTCTTTTGCTGAGCAGAAGCTTTCTATGTTAATGTCGTCCCATTTATTTATTTTCTCCTTAGTTTCCATTGTCCTAGGACAGGGGTGGGCAACCCCTGGCACGCTTGCCAAACATGGCACGCCAGTAACTTTTGCTGGCACGCGAAACCCTCTCTTATAATCTTCCATTTACATTTGTGAATCTTTGTTCTCAGTGATGAATTTTGTTAAGTCTCGTAATAGTGGTAGCCTGATGGAAGAAAGTAGTAGTTCGTGCATATCTCTGAAGGTCACGAAATATAAACCTGATGTAAAATCTCTGTCATCAGTCACGCAGCAGCAAAAGTCCCACTGATAATATCAAACAGAGTCATAAAGTTTTCTGTCGCACTATCAGTGTACATGTATACATTAAAAAATAAATGTATTTTCATCATCATAGACTGTGTTTTTGTCACTCAAATGAATTTTATTATTTCTTCAAGGTTCTTCACGTACGTACACCTTAAGAGATATCAAGTAGGCGTAACATGTTCTCAAAAAATTAGGGTTGGCACCCAGAAGAATTTTCAGTCAGAGATTTTGCTGGTTTTGGCACACACTCACAAAAAGGTTGCCTACCCCTGTCCTAGGAGATGTATTGGTAAACATATTGCTGTGAGAGAGTCTGGGATCTTAGTGCCTATGGTTTCTTCTTGGACTTTTATGATTTCACCTCTTACAGTTAAGTCCTTTACCCATTTTGAATTTGTTTTTGTGTATGGTGTAAGTGGGTGGTCTAGTTTCATTTTTTGGCATGCATCTGTCCAATTTTCCTAACATCATTTATTGAAGAGACCATCTCTGCTCCAATGTATGCTTTGTCAGATATTGAGCATAGTGGCTCGGGTCGCTTTCTGGGTTCTCTGTTCTGTTGTATTGACCTGTATGTATGATCTTATGCCAATACCAGGCTGTTTGTTTTTTTTAGTTTTTTTTTTTTTTATTGATTAAGTTATTACATATGTGTCCTTATCCCCACGTTACCCCCTATCCCCCCCCCCCCCCCCGCCATGCCCTCACCCCCCTGTTGTCTGTGTCTGCATATAAGTCCTTTGGTTGATCTCCCCCTCCCCCCCCCCCCCCCCCACCTTTCCTCTGAGGTTTGATGGTCTGATGGATGCTTCTCTGTGTCTGGATCTGTTTTTGTTCATCAGTTTATGTTGTTCATTATACTCCACAAATGAGTGAGAACATGTATTTATCTTTCTCTGACTGGCTTATTTCACTTAGCATAATGTCCTCCAGTTCCATCCATGCTGTTGCAAATGGTAAGAACTCCTTCTTTTTTACCACAGCGTGTATTCCATTGTGTAGATGTACCACAGTTTTCTGATCCACTCATCACTGATGGGCACTATCAGGCTGTTTGAGCACAGGGGCTTTTAGTATAACTTGATGTCTGGTATTATGATTCCTCCAACTTTGTTCTTCTTTCTCAAGATTGCTGCAGCTATTTGGGGTCTTTTTTGGTTCCATATACATTTTTGGAGTATTTGTTCTAGACTTGTGAAATATACCATGGGTATTTTAATAGGGATTGCATTGAATCTGTAGATTCCTTGTGTAATATGGACATTTTAATGATGTTGATTCTACCAATCCATGAACATGGTATTCTTCTACTTGTTTATATCTTCCTCTATCTCTTTTCTCAACGTCCTGCAGTTTTCAGAGTACAGGTCTTTTACCTCCTTGGTTAAGTTTATTCCTAAATATCTTAATTTTTTTTTTTTTTTGTTTCAATGGTAAATGGGATTGTTTTCTTAGTTTCTCTTTCTGAGAGTTTACTATTGGTGTATAAAAATGCTATTGATTTCTGGGTGTTAATTTTGTAGCCTGCTATGTTTCTGAATTCCTTTATTAAATCTAGTAGTGTTTTGGTAGAGTCTTTAGGGTTTTCTATGTACAATATCATATCATTTGCAAATAATGAAAGTTTTACTTCCTTCCTCCTTTTCAATTTGAATACCTTTTATGTTTTCTTCTTGTCTGATCGTTGCGGCTAGGATTTCCAGTACTATCCTTATTAATAAAAGACTAAGTAGTTGTCATGCCCTCACGTGTGATGCCCTCATGCCATCACAAGATGGCTGCGCGCACAGCGAAGGCGGGCTTCCCGCGGTCCTGCACGTGCGCCGTGGGGGCGGGGCCCCTGGCTCCGGCCAACCTCTTTGGGGCAATCCATCGAGGAGCCCTAGATGGGTGGGCGGGGCCTACCTCTTTGGGGTGATCGATCACAGGGCTCCTGCACTGTGAGAGGGCACAGGCCAGGCTGGGGGACCCCTCTCTCAAGTGCACGAATTTCATGCACCAGGCCTCTAGTCCTATATAATAAAAGCCTAATATGCTAAGGGTCCAACCGTTCGGCCAGTCGCTATGATGTGCACTGACCACCAGGGAGCTGCTGGGGTCCAACCCCAGCAGGTCCAGGGATCCCCAAAGGTGTGGACGGAGTCGGCGAAGAAGGAATGACATGGAGACAGCGTTCAGTTGATCAGCAACCTTGCCAGGATCTCTAGCCACAATCTTCAGCCAAGTTCTGTTCAGGATCTCCAGCGAAGTTCTGGTTAGGATCTCCGGCCAGGTTCTGTGTCCATGTTCTCTTGCTAGGTTCTCCAGCCAGGTTCTGTAGCCATGTTCCCTCGCTAGGTTCTCCAGCCAGGTTCTGTAGCTAGGTTCTGTCTCTAGGTTCTTCAGTCAGGTTCTCTCCAGGGAAGTTCTTCTGTCTCTAGGTTCTGTGTAGGTTCTGTGTCTACGTTCTGTGTCCCGTTGTCTTGTTACATCTGTATTTATACCAGTTGATTCCAATCCTATCAATCTCTATTCCAAAGGTTAGGACGTTTCTTATCTCCATTCCAGGGAGTAAAGATTATGTAGCTTAAGCATGATTGTTCGTAGTTAAAGTGATTAATTACCCGCCTGGCACTTAGTTAAGGGGTTTTATTCCCTCCCTAACTTCAGGGGAAAATCCCTACCTGGGGAAACAACCTTTCTCAGAGAGGTGACCTTGGTTAAAACACATAGTGCCAAGAAGGTGAGCAAACATATTAAGAACAGTATGCCATATATGCCAGGTCCCTTGAAACAGCAAGGATGGACCGGCTCCCGGCAGGGAGCAGACGCTCTGACCAGTAGGTTAGCTTGCTGCTGGGGTCTGGCCGATCAGGACTGGGCGAGACAGGCCGGACATGCCCTGGAGCCCTCCCACGGTCCTTCCCCAGCCCCAATCGTGCATCGGTGGGGTCCTTCGGCCTGGCCTGCGCCCTCTCACAATCCGGGACCCCTCGGGGGGTGTTGGAGAGCCGGTTTTGGCCCGATCCCTGCAGGCCAGGCTGAGGGACCCCACTGGTGCACGAATCTGTGCACCGGGCCTCTAGTGTTGAATCAGAGTGGTGAAAGTGGACATCCTTGTCCTGTTCCTGTTCTTAGGGGATATGCTTTTAGATTTTTTCCTGAGTATGATATTGGCTGTAGGTTTGTTATATATGGCCTTTATTATGTTGAGGTATGGTCCATCTATTCCTACTTTGCTGAGAATTTTTATCAAAAATGGGTGTTAGAGCCCTAGCTGGTTTGGTTCAGTGGATAGAGCATCGGCCTGCAGATTGAAGGGTCCTGGGTTCAATTCCAGTCAAGGGGCACATGCCCGGGTTGCGGGCTCAGTCCCCGGTAGGGGATGGGCAGGAGGCAGCCAATCAATGATTCTCTCTCATCAATGATGTTTTTATCTCTCTCTCCCTCTCCCTTCCTCTCTGAAATCAATAAAAATATATTTTTAAAAAATGGTTGTTGGATTTTGTTGAACACTTTTTCTCTGCCTAGTGATATGATCATGTGATTTTTGTCTTTCAGTTGGCTTATGTGATGTGCCACGTTTATTGATTTGCGAATATTATACCAGCCTTGCATCCCTGGAATAGATCCAACTTGGTCATGGTGTGTGATTTTTTTAATGTAATGCTGGATCCGATTTGCTAATATTTCGTTGTGGATTTTAGCATCTATGTTCATCAGGGATATTGGCCTGTAGTTCTCTTTCTTTGTAGTGTCTTAATCTGGCTTTGAAATTAGGATAATGCTGGCCTCATAGAAAGAGCTTGTAAGTGTTCCTTCCACTTGGATTTTTTGGAGTAAGTTGAGGAGTGGAGATGTTAGTTCTTCTTCGAATGTTTGGTAAAACTGCCCTGTGAAGCGCCTGGACCTGTTCAGCTCTTCTTTTGATGCACTAAACTGTACTCTTGCGGGGTAGGACTTGGAAAACTATTTTTACAAATGACCTGCCTTAAGTAGGGGTTCTTATTCCATCTGAAGTTTGAGAATCAATGAACCAAGGAAATGGGAAATGTAGGACTTTTAATGACTCTGACCAGTGCAGGAAGCCAGAGGAGCATTAAAATAAGCACTGGCGTGGGCCTCGGCGAGCGAGCTCGGAACAGCCAGCACAGAAAGAAAGGCAGCGTGGTGAGCGCGTCCCTGGTGCTGTTTCTTACACATTTGTATGTGGAGGAACGTGGCATATATTCTGTTATTCCTTCTCCCTAGTGGGATAGTCCAGAAAGGAGTGGGGCATTGTCTGACAGAGTTGACACAATACAGACAAATCTGAGGGAGAAAAGGTGAGACTATTTGGTGAATTTACATGTCATTTGCAAAGCTAGGAGTGCCTCAGAAGCTGATTTCAAATAGTCTCTTCTTAGAAAAACTATGTCAGATTGCCCTGCTTTCAATTTAGAAAATGTGATAATTTCATGTTTGTGGCTAATCTGAAGGTGATCAATATAAAATGTTTGAACTCTTTAGTATTTGCATATTATTTATTTCAAACAACGAGGATTCTTTTATGTCACCTAACAAGACCAGCGGCAGTGGTTCCAGAGGGGCCGGTGGGGCAGGGAAGGAGGCTCCTGCTGTCTCCCCGAGGCCTCCCCACTTTCCTCATAGGGCCACGGCAGCGGGCAGAGCCCTGCCTTGTGCCTGCCTCCCCATTCTGACTCAGTCTTTTGAGGCACAATGGACATATAAGTGCACAGGCTTTAAGTGTAGGTTGATAAGTGCGCACAGGTATGCACCACACAGCCAGCACCTTCCCCCACAATGAGCGCTCTGCGGCCTCCTCCCCTCTTCGTCGTTGCATAAGAGCTTTGAAGCTTTTGGGGGAAATTTACTTTGTTGAGGATCAAGCACTAGCCGGAAAGGCATTTGATTTGTAGTTTTAGCTTTTGTTTTCTTTTTGAGGACCATAGTGGAAACAGTGTGATGATTGTAGGGATCGATTGCTGTATCATTTATAGAAAGTGTTAGGTTGTTAATAGCCATTTTGAGAAACAACTATCTTAGAACAGACGCTCTTTGAGCAGCTGACGTAGGATGTCTGTTTTTAGAGAGGCTGACACCTGGGGGGATGGCTCCTGTGTGGGAGGAGAGAGGGAGGGAGTTGCCCCCCTGCCACCCCCCCCCCCCCCCGCCTCCCCGCACACGCAGGACTCCAACTTGAAAACCCAGTGCTTTGTCTTTTTTGTTTTAGTAGATGGTATGTCCATAGTGCTGAGCAGCTAACACCACTGCTAACCTGGAAGAGGGTAGAAATACAGTCCCCACTTAACGGAAGGGTAGTCTGTGCTCCTGTGTGCTTTATTCTAGTGAGTTGAATGACACATTGGTGATTTATTTATTTGTATTTATAGATTAAAAAAAATTTTTTTTTTGCTCCATCCCTGTGTAGAAAATTTTCATGCGTTTATTTGGGCCAAACTGACAATTGCCGGGAAGCAAAATCTCCTGAGAATGGCAATTTTGCACCTTATTTTATACATTAGAATAAAAGGAGAAGACGTAGGGCAAGCATGTCAAACTCAAAGGCTAACACGGGCCAAATAAATGAGGCATGCAGCCCATAGGCCACAAGTTTGACATGCTTAACGTAGGGCAGTGATGGCGAACCTATGACACGTGTGTCAGAGGTGACACGCAAACTCATTTTCTTGGTTGATTTTTCTTTGTTAAATGGCATTTAAATATATAAAATAAATATCAAAAATATAAGTCTTTGTTTTACTATGGTTGCAAATAGCAACAAATTTCTATATGTGACACGGCACCAGAGTTAAATTAGGGTTTTTCAAAATGCTGACACGCCGAGCTCAAAAGGTTCGCCATCACTGATGTAGGGGGTTACATGAAATCCCTTGGTGATAGATTAGGGAGGTGGGAGAACGGAAAGTGGGGAAACCTGGGATTAGATAAAAAGTAAAAAGAATAGATACACAGGTGGGTGCAGGATAGTTAGCTGTTAGCAATTAACACTACAAAAGTAACAGTGAGGGGTTTTGTGCTCTGAGGTCTGGAAATCGGAATTACCTTGACCTTCCAAAGGTATGTTATCGTAGATCCCAAAAGACAATAGACAAGGTCAGTTAAAGTAAAGATTGACCTTTGTCAGGAAGATACGGGCCTCGGACATGACTACACACCATGACTCACTTGTAGTAGTTGGGAGGTTTTCCTTTCAGACCATCCTGTGTGGTACTTGAGGCCTCTGAGTGTGTAAGGCCGCCATGCAGGTCTCCCCTGAGCTGGTCAGGTTTTTAGTATGTGGCCCCTTTTTCGTCCACACCTGTGGTAAGCGTTTGGCTGGGCAGTTCTCTTTTTAATCTTTGAAGACCCTCGCTGAGGTTAGTTTCTGCTGCAGAAAGCATTATGTTGTTGAGTTAATAGCCATTTTGTAAAGAATTAGTAAAATATCTGGGCTCAATTGTACTATGTTTCTTCCACTGTCTCCTCGCTTCCTTGGCTCTCTGAATTTTCTTGGCTCTTTATTTCCACTTCTTTCTGCTTTTCTCATGTGTTTTGTTTAGAAACTAATATGTTTGAGGTGAAAATGGCAGCACTTCTGTCATGATTTAACCTTATTAGAAATGGTGTTCTTTGTTCTGTGTCTGTTTAGTTGAGAAATGAACCAATTCTCTGTGCTTATAAATGCTCGCTGGTCCTTGGTGCCAAAAATGAATGAGCGCAGAGTACAGATCGAGGGTGTTGGGAACGTCCGTGTACGAGCTGTCCAGGCATCGAGGCCTCAGTGTTTTCTGAGCTTTGCCAGAACTCTGGTGACTTGATGGTCTTGTGAAGTGACGCTCGGTGGGTTTCTCTCTTCAGTCACATGACACAGTGCGGCGGTACCGCCTTCCAGTGGTCGGCTATGAGAGCGGGATGCTAGCTGTGCCCATCAGCTAAGGCAGTGATGGCGAACCTTCTGAGCTCGGCGGGTCAGCATTTTGAAAAACCCTAACTTAACTCTGGTGCCGTGTCACATACAGAAATTTGTTGATATTTGCAACCATAGTAAAACAAAGGTTTATATTTTTGATATTTATTTTATATATTTAAATGCCATTTAACAAAGAAAAATCAACCAAAAAAATGAGTTTGCGTGTCACCTCTGACACGGGTGTCATAGGTTCGCCATCACTGAGCTAAGGGCTGGGGGTGGTAGGATTCCTGCGCAGTGCCTGGGGCCTCTCGTGCAGGAGACGAGCCCGCTCTTCCCTGGATGTAAAGATGTCGGCTCTCCCAGGTAGGGATTTGGTCGGTTAAAGAAGCCCCTCGGTCTGCATGCACAGGATTCATCGAGTCAGTCCACGCGAGTCCCAGTGTGGCCTTTCTGAAGAAAAGGGGCTTCAGGAGAGAGAGGCGGGTCCTTTTGTCCATGAGGCACACTCTGGCTGGGCCCAGGAAGGGGCCAGGAGAACGTTGGTGTCAGAAAGCTGAGGCCAGCCCTTGGGAAAAGTACAAAGCTGCGCAGGCCCCACCGCCTCTGGAGTTGGGAGCAAAAGTGTCGCTGCACCAGATTGGAGGTCACGTGGGCAGCTGGGAGGCTGCGCCTGTGGGAAATGTGTGTGTCCAGGCACCTGCTCCGCAGAGGGCGCGGCTGCGGCTCCTGGCTGCGGCTCCTGGCTGCGGTGAGGCAGGTGCGCTGCGCCAGGCCTCTCTTGCCTGAGGGCCTCTGATCCAGGGTCCTTGATGTGGGGACATCGTAAATCCCGGAAGCCTTTACCTTCCTCCAGCCCAAAGAGCAAAAATGTTGGCTCAAATCCTTCACAGGTTTTTAAAAATTACTTAACCTTTGGGCTAACATACTTTTGTGAGTTGGTGAATTTTAGAAATGATTTAGAAGACTTTCAAAAAGCTTCTATGAGTACTTTACACTCTTGTTTTCAAGAGGAAATTAATAAATACGTGTGTTTTGGTAATAAAAGGGGAGTTACATGGAGATACTTGATCTGAATACTAGACTTTTTCTCATTTTTAATAGGAAATTTTTTAGTAAAACAAAATTTGACTAATGTTATATTGCCAGCTTCTTGCCTTTTCTTACAAAGATGCTGAAGTGGCCTGAATAACAATGCTACTAAAACACGCACGCATCGTTTTGATGGGGTATGGATTGCTTCTGTAGTGTGCAAACTGCTTGCATGCCTCCCAGCAGCACATACACATGTGACAGACTTTATGGGAGATGCGCGTTCCAGAGAAATGAAATGCTGGTTTACTTCTCAGTAGCTATGGAACTTTAAAAAAATCATGTTTTTAGAAACGAGGCCTCGAGGCACTAACACACTTGTGTGGGGAAACTCTGCAAGTTATTTTTAACAAAACCTAATCACGGAAAGCAGAAAGCTGATGTTTAAGGAGTTTATTGACAGGCAAGACTTCGGAGATGTTTCGGATTGGGGTCTGGTATCTCAATAAAGTGAGTCGTAATCTTTTTGCTGGTGGCGGGTCTTGTCTTCAATTTGTAAAAAAACAAACAAACAAAACAGAAAAAAGTGCAACATCTGTGAAACTCAGTAAAGAGAAGCGTGGTCGAATGAGGTCTGCCTGGATTTATTGATTTCCCTAAGCTGCCAGAAAGGATATCCTGTTCCTTTTAATAAAATCCGTCTGGGCACTTGTCAGTATTTAAATCTAGAAGTATTTTTGGAATTTGATTTTAACAAGGTAAACGCAAATGTTGGGCATTGTGGGATGAAACTGAACTAGAAGACTGGAGGAAGGGGTGGGACTTGAAGTGCTTTTCCGGTCGTTAGGCTCTCATTCACTCTCGTACTGGGGAGCTATTGTGCGCATCGCCTGCTAGCACCTGCTGCCCAGTAGGTACTGAGGAATCTGGGCTTGGGAGTCAGGGAATGTAGCCTCCAGTTCAGTTGTAGCGAGGAGACTAAAGATGACTGTCCTCATGGCTGCGTCCATCTTATTTCCTAGTGAAATGGACATGGAAATGACTTAGTGTAACAATGGTTATGCCTACTGTTGCTGCACAGTTGTGTTTGTCACGATTTAGGTCAAGCATGTCAAACTCGCGGCCACTGGGCTGCAGGTTTGACATGCTTGATTTAGGTGGCAGCTGTATGTTGCAAAACAAAACCTTAGCTCTTTCTGTTCTTTTGGAAACAAACTATTTTAGTTTGTTAACGGGGAAGGTAAGTAATAACATTTGTTGAAGAAATTGAAGCCTAACCTGTCAGATACTTTTCCCTTGTGAGAGGGGCCTCATGTCAAGCTGCTGCTAGCTCTAATTCCAGTAGAACTAGCACATTATTTTGCTTAAAATGTCTTTTTCCCCTGTGCAGTGAGAGTTGATGTGAGAACAGATCTTAATAGATATAGTTACACAGTTTATTTTATCATGTATCACTTTATTGCTATCTTCTAGAACATTGTTATATTAAATGTTCCAATAATGGAAATTTTATGCAGCTACTTCAAATGAAACAAATTTGCAAAACTCAATTTTGGAACTCATTCCTTGAGGAGAGGGAAAAAACCTCACCATGCTGTGACCAAATTAGATTTCTCATTTGTTGGCAACTTGTCAAATACAGTCGTTTCCAGAAAACAGGGTGTGGGGGTCCATGGAAGTGTCAGTATTTCAGTCACTTACAATTGGGCTGATTATGGGTTTTAATGTGATTGAATTGTTAGTTGTGCACAAAAACTGTGTTGGTAACAGGTAATTAAAGTCTGGTTTTGTACCTAAATAAAAGCGGCTCTCCACGGAGTCAGGAGTGGCTGTTCAGTCACAGGGAGTCTGCTGTTCAAGAACTGAATTGTGATTTCTCGGAGATGTCAGTTTCACTTACTAGAGCTCCTTTGTTTTGCAGAGATCATGATGCAGCCGTCCTTTTGGATTTCTTTTTAATAATGTGTGACCCTTCACCTTTGATCCCCTGACCTGCATTACCTTGGTAACCATTTCATTTTTTAATTTAATTTCATTTTTTAATTTTGGTGTGCAAGCTGTAACATTTCATCTCTCAAAGTGTAACATGCTGATTTTCTCAAATAGAGAGATCCCTTTGAGCGATAAATTTGCAAAATGCTGTCTTCATTTTCTGTATTAAAATTCATTTCAGTTTTTAAAATAAAGTGTAATCTGTGTTTTCATCCTTTTAAAATTTTAGTTTAATGAGTACATTTCCCCATACAGTATATCTCCGTTTCTATTTGTATTTTGCAATAGCTAAATTAACTTGTGGTTCACGGAGACACCTCTCTCTCTTTCTGACACCTCTCTATTTCTCTTTCACACCGACGCGCATTCTCTCTCTCTCTCTCTCTCTCTCTCTCTCACACACAAACACACACGCACCAGGCTCCACAATCCCTCCCCTCCCACATGCACACCCTCATCTCACCCTCCCACCCCCCATTTTTTGCAGATTAATTTCTGTTTCTTTCAAAAACTGGCAACTTGAATTTATTACCCTTAGCTGCCACATTCTAGCACCTCAGATTACATTTTGTATTTTCAAGTATTACTAGGAGAAAAAGTTTAGTCCTTTAATTCCATGTATGGGAGATAAGAAAGTTGTCTCATTTCCAAAATTCACCTTTCTCCTCTTTTAATATTTTATTTATTTATTTGAGGCATGAGTTCAGAATAAGCACATTTTATTAACATGATCAAAAGTGTCCTTTTGTCTCTGCTGAAGCCTGGCCAGTCAGCTGTGATGATCGTATACCAGATTGCTTGATGCCATATGCTAGTTTGGGACTGTTTTTCAGACGATGCATTTTTTATTGTATTTTTCTTTTTAGCAAATTGTTATTCCTAAGCAAAACAAACCAACATCTAAAAACAAATGTCAAACTTGAGTTTATTCCTTGAACTGGCAAGATATTTGTGAGAAATCATGTCCTTAAGAAAAATGGTGTGAGATCTCATCGCATGGTCTACTGAAGCACAGATTATTTTTTAAGTGTCTCATTATTTTATTCTCTAACATTTAACGCTGATGCTTTAATTGCACACAGCTGACGCTGCGAAATGAGCACTGAAATGGATGTAAGTCCTCTCTGAGCGTTGTTGTTACCTATAAAAGTTTATGTCATTCATTAGAGCCACAAATTAAAGTTAGTTGTAGTGAGCTGCTCATTGGAGAGTGGAACTCGCATGAACTTTCTTCAGGCTCACCAGCTGGTTTTTGTCTGTAACACATACGTACCTGGAAAGCTGCCTTTGGCCTATTGGGTGTCTTTCCACAGAATCGCAAAATGCTAGAGCTGAGGAATGCAAAGAAGGTAAAACATCCTGTGATCATAAAGCCAGAGAGAACATGGAGTAAATGTCCCAATAGTTAGGAGCAGCTTCTTACCAAGCCTTGCATCTTAAGGATCGTTTTAATGAAAATGCTTTCAGTGTTGTGTGGAATGTTTCTCCATCCCATCCTCTACTCGTGTCTCCCATGCCATATGCTTCCAGCCCCAGGAGTGCTGTCAGCTCGGAGCCTGTTGAACAGAGACTCGCCGGGCTGGAGGGCTGTGCACCGGGGTCGCTTCGCTCCTCTCGCTTAAGCTGCCCTGCGCCGCCCGGCCCCGAGGGTGAGCTGGCTGGTGGTCCCCAGAGTCACAGCTCCCTGTTGACAGAATCAGGGCTTCCTCACACCTCCCCTGTGGGCTCCCGTGTCCCCTAGAGAGTGTCTAATACAGTGGTTCTCAACCTTCCTTATGCCACGACCCTTTAATACAGTTCCTCATGTTGTGGTGACCCCCAATTTCATTGTTACAAATTGAACATAATGAAAGCATAGTGATTCATCACAAAAACAATATGTAATTATATATGTGTTTTCCGATGGTCTTAGGCGACCCCTGTGAAAGGGTCGTTCGACCTCCAAAGGGGTCACGACCCACAGGTTGAGAACCGCTAGTCTAATATTTTATTCAGAGGTCCGTCCAGTAGGAGCTGGAGGTACAGAAGAGAATTTTTTAAATTTATTTTGATGTTTTAGTTTGCAGTTAGGTCAGATTTTCTTTTAACGTTTTCTGCTTAATAGTACATTGTAAGTTAATCTAATTTTCTAAGAGATCCTGTGTATAGACATGCTACTTCTTTTCAGTGATCATTGCTTATTTGGTTAGTATTTAGGGATTCTAGTGGATTAGGCATGTGGATGTGGCTTTTGTGAGCAGGATCCAAGGAGAAAACCCTGGGTCCCTGGTCGCCACTGGGGTCCTTTCAGGCAGCCACACCGAGCTGAACACTCAGGCGGAAGGGCTCCACAGACCTGCATGTTGCTCTTGGAAACAGGGAATTCGTTATTTGGCTTCCTGTGCAGGGTTTGTTAAGCATTCCATTGGTTCTATGTTAGGGGCACCCTCTGCGTGTGGATAGTGTGTCTCCTACTTGCTTTGTAGGCCTGAGGGCGGGACCCCAGAAGAGGTGCTTTTGAACTTCAGGGCGCCCTGTGGCTGTGCTGATGGCTGCTGCAGTCCTGCTGAGAGGCTGTGGGGGCGAGCCTGTGGGGAAGGGCCAGGAGCATGGCCGGGCCCTGGCAGAGGTCTGACTCAGACAAACTCCCTCCCCTCTCAGTGCCTCAGTTTCCTCCTCTTTAAAATGGGGATGATAATAGTACTCTGGGGGCCAAGGGGAGGGTGAGGTGAGCTGAGGGGTAAAGTACTTTGCGTGGCCTGCAGGCAGTGGCTGTGGCCTCCCGGCCAGGCCCTCTCACCAGAAGCCCAGCAGGAAGGGCTGGCAGGGAAGTGGTGTTCTGGGGGAACAGAAGGTTAAACTTTAAAGACTTCCCTGTTAGTCTCTGCCGTTGTCTTGGAGCTGGTGTGCTTCTGTAGAGAGGAGCTGCATGGTTTCTGGTGATGACGCGCCTCTAAGAGAGGCCAGGTTCAGGTGCAGAGAGGTAGATCTGGGCTCCTAACCTTTTGGGAAGGAAAGTTTAGATGATCAAGACTTCCTTAACCTGGTGCTGATAGAGGCTTTTGTGTTGGCTGTTTTGGGCTGTGTAGACTCGGGAAAAGGGACCCGTGGGAGACCCCAAGTCAGCACTGTTCGTTCCTTTTGGCTCAGTAAGCTGTCTCCCTAGCTCTCAAGGTGTCAGGAAGCCTTGACCTGATTAAAGATTTTTACCCAGAGGCCTTAGCGCTTCCTCCTGCTAAATCACATGTCCTTCCAAGTGCTTCACTGTTTTAATGATCCAAGTTTACCTGGCAGTAGGCCTTGTGTTAACCCCGTGTGCACCTGAGAACACTGATGTGCAGATGGGTAAGTCAGCTCTTGCAGGCCACGCCCCTAGTGAAGTGCAGACCAGGCCTGAAATCCGGGCCACCTTTCTCCCGGCATCTGCCGCCTGACACTGGCAACCCTGCTGCACCGACAACAGTGGTTCCACTACCGTCCCCCCTCCCTCAGCACGCAGACTTCGTGGGGCCTCCAGCAGGCTGCCACCAGCACCACCTCCAGGAAGGCTGTCATCCGTGTGGCACTTGTAGGGACTCCATGGCAGCGGCTTCCTCAGTTGTGGCCGCACATCCAGGGTCGCATGTATAGCCTTGAACTAGGCCGAGAATCACTGACCGATAGGACAGGAAGACAGGAAGTGCATGTTATAAACAAGACCTGTGCTTCCAGAACGTGGGCCTGTGCTGTTCATTCTGTAGTTAGCGACATTGTAACCTAACACGGTCCTCCGTGGGCAGGGTTAGTAATTCAGACACCATAACCTGCACCCTGTCTGTGGCAAAGTCCCAGAATGTGGTCTCCGGTAAGTGGGCATTTGACCCCCCACAAAAACCAGGCTAGAAACGAGTCCTGTGCCAAGTGAAGGTAGGGAACCACACTGCTTCCTCCTTCCTGCTTTTACCTTTCTTTTCCCACCTTCTCTTTTTTTTTATCCTCACCTGAGAATATTTTTCCATTTATTTTCAGAGTGGAGAAGATGGGGGGAAGGGGGAAGAGAGAAACATCAATGTGAGAGAGAGACATCGATTGGTTGACTCCTGCATGCGCCCTGACTGGGGCCTGGGGTCGAACCTGCAACCCAGGTATGAGCCCTTGACCAGAATCATACCTGAGACCCTTCGATGTGCAGGCTGTCGCTCTAACCACAGAGCCACGCATGCCAGGGCCTCCCCCTCCCCCTTTAACTCAGTTACTTTTTCATCCCTTCATCTTCTCTCAACTCCTCCTCCTCTCCTTCCTCGTTTTCTCTTTGTCCTTCTATCTAGCACATGCTTGTGGGCATATCAGTCATCAGACAGGAAAGTAAATCTTCCCAGGGGCCCAGCATATAGTAGGTGTTCAAATAGATGTTTCTTGATTGTCAGAACTTGCCTTTTAAAGGAGCAGGCACTGCCCCTCTCAGTGGTCAGGTTGTTTGTGAATGTCTTTCGTAACATGGGTGGTGATCTTGAACATGTAGATGATTTCGCATCACGGATTTAGATGGTTTGAGAAATGCCAGTCACCAGCCCTGAATAGGACAGAGTTGGGCAAAGGACAGACTGGACTGTTCTCGGGGCACCCTCTCAGGCTTGTAGAGTACCTGCGGCATAGCCTGAGAGCTGGAAGCTCCAAGGTCATGGGTCGGACCCCACCTCTTGGTGATGAGGAACCTGCTCCTGAGGGCAGAACCCTCCCTTAAGGCTGCTCAGGGCACCACCTCCTGCTGTCACATTAACTGAGGGCAGCAGAGCAAAAGCTGTGACACCAGTGTCCCCGAGAGATGACAGGGACATAGAGTCACTGTCCTGCACGGCTCCCTCTCATGTCCCTCCTGTGAGCAAGTGCCGGATCCCGAGCGAGCAGAGGGCCCTGCGCCGTCAGGTAGGCCTGGCAGCAGAGGGAAACGTCCCCCGGTGTTTGTGCTGTGATGCCCCTGGGCACGGTGCTGGTGGCCACCGAGCTGCTGTGTGACTCGCCTGAGCCGGGCTTGCACACCCACCTGTGGGTTAGCTCAGAGCCGCAGGGGAGTCGGCAGCGCATCTGCTGCCCCCAGTTGTGACCTTCAGCTCGAGCACCCGCCGCCCTCGGCCTCCTGCGCTGACCCCTCTGAGGGTTTCCCTCCTCCCAGCCCTCAGTCTCCCAACAGGCCTGGGCCGGTCCCTGCCTTTGGCATCTGTCACGCACGAGGACTGGCGGGAAGGCCGAGTTCTGCGAGCGAGGCCGTTGCTCTGGGCTTCTCTCACCTGTCAGTGCTCGCACATAGTAGACACTCAGCAAACGTTCCTCTGCCTCCCGTGCTCATTAGCACAGGTAATTAAGAACAGGAGCGGATAGGCTGCACGGATCTGCGCAGAGATATACCTGTAATTAAAGTTTTAATTAAAGAAACACCAGACCAGGCAGATGGTTCTTATCCCCGCATCTTGTAAACCAAACAGCCCCGGCTTTTCCCTCTTGCAAACTAGCAAAGCAGCGAGCAGCGACACTCTGGGGGGCTCCCGCAGGGAGGGGTGCTCCATTAACTAGCCATAATCTAATTTTGGGAGCACTCTGTGTGATGCCAAATCCAGGGGTGATCATTGCAGTTTGAAATGGAAAGACGATACATCAACATTATGCCCCAACCGAAGCTCTTAAGCCTCCAGTCAAGGGCACTGCCAGGCCAGCTGGGATATCACAAGGCGTGTGGTTTGCTAGGTCACAAGAGCTGACAGAGTGTTATTTAGGCTCCTCAGCTAATGCAGGTTCAATTAGGGCCCAGCCTGCGTTTCCAGGTTTCCCACCGAACAGCAGTGCGGTGCTGAGAGGGACGGGCCAGCCGGCTCACGCAGGTCCTCCGCGCTGTCTGTGTCACTGTGACCTTAATCACCAGCCAAGTGCAGAGTTTAAAAAACAAGCACAGGATAAGAGAGACAGCGCATCCCTCCCGAGGCCCTTCCCCCGTGCGCCACGGGGCCCTGCTGCTCACCTCCTGGGGGCCCCTCGGCCCCTTCTTCCCCTCGGGGTCCTTGACTCAGCCCCGCTCAGGGTGTGGCCTTCAGTGCAGGTGGGCAGTCACGCGGCGGATGCTCAGCAGCTGCCTGTGTGCTGCCCCTTGCACCTCGCTCCCAGGTGTTCTCTGGTGGATCCGGTGCCGAAGGGTGATTGTTGATTCACTGGGAAACAGCTCGGGTGAGAGTCAGGAGAGTGAGTGACTGATCTTCCCCGTTTATTTGAAAGGAGGCGGGCCTCTCACTGCAAAAGAGTCCTTGTTACACTGGGACACACATAAGTTACCTTCACGTTAAAGACCTTGTCCCCAGACCGCAGAGCCTGGGAGTGTGGTCACCGCCTTAACGCCCCGTAAATCAGCTCAGTTGTCCCGCAGGAGCGCCGGGCCACGCACCTGGGGTGACGGGCAGACAGAACGTTCTTACACCTCCTGCTCGGGGCGGACTTCCCCGACGGGGCGAGATGGTCTTTGTTTCTAGAAGTCAGTTCCGTATCAGCTCCTCTGCGTAAGCAGTCTGTCGGGGCCCAGGAGGCTCTGCCGGGCTGGCCCAGAGAGAGCTGGCCTTTCACAGGTAAACTTGAACCCGCCCCACATCAAGTCGGTGTCTTCTCTCATTAGGTCAGAGCCCTGAACGGGGAGCTTTTGAGCCCACAGCACAGTGGTAGGTTGTGGGGAGTTTCTTGTGAGGTGACCTGGTCGGCGGCTATGCCTCCCTTCAGGGCAGCACATGAACACCAGCAGTGGGGCCGCGGGGGTGGGGGTGGGGGGGGTCCTCGCTCTCTCTAGCGGGTCTGAGGGAAGCTTGACTTCCCTGCTGTCTGTGGGATGATGGGCGGGTGGTGAGTATTCTCCCACCTCATGGTGACTCAGCTCAAACCCGTATTCACCTGTCCAGGAAGTAGCTACTGAACTCGAGCACCAGCCCTGTCCTGGGTACCAGGACCTAAGCCGGACAGATGAGGGTGGGACGGGGAGGTCGAGAGACAGAAATCAAGTACTAGGAATGGAGTCATTCTCTGCCCCAGTGAGCTTGGTAACGCATTCCCTCCTGAGCTCTGCGCCGGCAGGTGCACTTGCCTAGGGTCACCCCGCCATCGAGCGGTGCTGGGGCACACCGGCCAGCCCCCCGCCTCCACGTTTCATGCCCCTAAACACCAGGCTGTTTTGTTTCTGTTAAAAAGCGGCCTAGTCTGTGAGTTCCTAAGTAGACAAAGGGATAAATGCCAGATGGTAGTAAATATGGCTGAGCAATGAAGCCAGGTGAACTGCATAGAGGGTTGTAGCTGCTTAAATGTCCTGAGGGTGCAGGTGCTGTTTTAGAGGGACTTGAACAGGGGTCTCGCTTGGATTTGAAGGACATGGCACCGTGGGTATCTGAGGAAAGAGTGTTCCCAGCAGAGGGAACAGCAAGGCCCCGGCCCCCAGGGGTGGGGTGGGGTTGGCAATAGCAAAGTGAGGCGAGGAGAATAGGAAGGGGCCAGTGGGGCCGCTCTGAGTGTGCGTGGTGGGAGGAGGAGCCGAGGTAGTGGGCCCCTGGGTCATGGGAAGGTCTTCGATGTCCCTGAATGAGAAGGGAAGCCTCTGAGCAGGAAACGGCGTGACTCACAGGGTCGCTGTGCATGCAGCTCGGAGAGGAGTCCAGGGCAGGGGTTGCAACGACGGCCTCGGGGCCAAAGTCAGCCTGTGGCCTGCTTTTATGCGGCCAGCAAACTCAGATGCTTGTTACGTTTTCCAGTTGTTGAAAAAAAAGATGAATAATATTTTGTGGCACATGAAAACGGTACAGAATTAAAAAGTCACTGTCCATTTCAGTTCCTGCTTTATGGAATGGGGCCACGCTCCTTCACTCACCGTCTGAGCTGCTTTTGCGCTGTAAGCCAAGTGGAGTAGTTATGACAGAGACCATCTGGCCCGCAGAGCCCTAACTATTCTCTGTCTGGCCCTTTAAGAGGAGTTTGCTGCTCCCTGGTGTAGGGATAGGGATGGGGTGAGGAGACCATCCTTGCTAGGGCGGAGGGTGCTGGGACCTGCGGAGGGAGTGATCAGAGGCTGATGTGCCTCAGAGAGCGAGCAGATAGGCCAGGTGCAAATGAGGCGGCGGGGTGGTGCCCTGGTTCTGCACTGACCCCTGGAGGGATGGGAGCACCTTGACTAAGGCTGGGACCCCGAGGACGCCGCAGGCTGGGGAAAGGCTGAGGAAGAGCCACAGTTGTGCTGTGGACGTGTTAGCTCTGCCTGCCACGTAGAGGTGTTGACATGGCAGCCATGCAACCTGAGTGTGACGTGGAGAGGAGGGCCTAGACTTGAGCTAGATTGTCGGGTTTTCAGCATGTAGCACGCTCATCCTTCAAGCTCCCAGAGGGGGAGCCCTGTAGGGTGTGAATGGATGGGGAGAGAAGTGCCTGCAGGGGCAGGGCTGTCCAGTGTTAAGAGGCAGGAGAAGGAAGCAAAAGAGGATGAGAAGGGACAGCAGAGGAGGGGGAGCCTGGAGGGTGGGTGTCAGATGCAGCTCAAGGTCACTAAGAGTCAGACTGAGAACTGACCATGGATCTGGCAGCCCGGAGGTCACTCGTGACATTGGTGAGGTGCAGAGGACAAAAGCCCGGTTCCAGCTGCTTCACGCGGAAGCGAGGACAGGAAGGGGAGCCGGGGCTTGAGGTGCTGCTTGCTAGAGGCGGAGGGGGCGCTTTGGTTTGTTCTGATGAAGGGCAGATTCGTCTGCTTCACGTTGAGGCGAGGGCAGTGCTGTCCAATAGAAGTATAGTCTAGGCCACAGGTGTAATTTTTAATGTTCTAGTAGCCATGCTTCAAGAAAGCATAAAGAAACAAACCAAATTAATTTTAATATATTTTATCTAACCCAATATATCTAAAGTAGCATGTGGACATGTAATCAATATAAAATTATTGAGGTATTTTACATTTATTTTGTACAAAGCCTTGAGCTCCAGTATGGGTTTTCACTTGCACACATCTTACTTCACACTAAACACATTTCCAATGCTCAATAGCCGTGTGGCTCGCGGGCTTTGGGGATGACGGTGGAGGTGAGTCCAAGGTCGTCAGAGGGGAAGAGGGTCAAGGATCAGAGAGGCCAAGGTTTATAAAGATTTTCTATGTGGACCTGAAGCCACTGATGACTCCTGGTGAGAGGAACAGAGATGGAGAGGCAGGAGGGGAGGCCATGGCTTCTGCAGGGGCCGGTGCCTCGTGGGCACTGCTGTGACCTTCTGCCCACCAAGCAGGACTTCCCGACCCTGACCCTCTCCCCACTTCTCCAAGCATCTGCCAGGTTCTGCCTCATTAAAGTGGCACCTCCTTGGAATCATGGGTTTGGGGCGATTTCAGGGTCAGATTTCAGGACACAAGTTCATAGTTTTGACAGGATCTTCCAAAAATGACACCTTTCCACTTGGGGTTTCACTTGTATCCAGAAGACAGTTCATTGAAACACCGATGAAAACACCGACGCAGTGTGAGCAGCTCACCGCGCGCTGTGTCCCTCAGGAGAAAGTGCCCTTCAGATCCCTGTTTTTATTTGTCGCATCTTAGATTCCTGTCTTTATTTTGGCAGAAGCCTCCCCTTCTCGAGTTGTACGTAGCTCAGCAGTCCTGCGTGTGTGAGTCCCGGCAGACGCCGCGTGCAGTAGCTAGCTCTGAGGCTGTCACACAGACCCCGCTCACAAACCCGCTGGCCCTCCCAGGGCTGAGAGGCGGGCATGGTCACCCTGGACCAGGGGTCCTCAAACTATGGCCCGCGGGCCACATGCAAATACAAATATTGTATTTGTTCCCGTTTTGTTTTTTTACTTCAAAATAAGATATGTGCAGTGTGCATAGGAATTTGTTCATAGGTTTTTTTTTTAAACTATAGTGCGGCCCTCCAACGGTCTGAGGGACAGCGAACTGGCCCCCTGTTTAAGAAGTTTGAGGACCCCTGCCCTGGACCATGCAGAGAAAGTATATCTATTTTGATCCACACCGTGTCTTTAAAAGTTAATGAAAATCGATACGGGGTCAGGACGCTGTTTTTTACGTTGTCATCAGGAGGAGGAGCCGGGGCAGCACACGCGGCGACCCTGCCGCGCTCCCAGCACCCGGGGAAGGTAGATGGACACCGACCCCATGAGCACCTTTACCAAGTTCAAACGACTTTAGGTTCCCTTCAGTTCGTTTCCTGCTGTATTAAGATGAACCAAAAAATGGCCCCAAATCCTGCCCGCCCCATATTTAGAAGAGCCCCCTCAGGGCCATGTGTTTCTGAGCCTCCTGCTCTTGGATGACTTCCGCGTTGGGGGAGTGATGAGCCAGTGTCACAGGCGTGAGAGCTGGGCCGTCTGTGTGGTCAGCGTCCAGACTGGTCGCCCCTGGGAGCTCACTGGCTGTGCGCGTTGAAATAGATTGTCCTTCTCGCACCCTTGCATCCACATGCAGGAGACTCGGTAGACACTGCTTAGTAATAGTGAAGGCTCACTCGTGACACAAGTTTTCCTAAGCTCTCTTTGTTCTAATTAAAGTGTTTCCATCTGATGGCGAAGAGTATGAATACCAAACACTGGAAATTAAGCAAGAAATTAAAAGAGCATTAATGGCTTTATTGCCATTTGTTTTGAGGTTTTTCTCCCCACTGAGCGGTGTTTTGCTTATAAAGTCACTCCTCCTCACATAAATCTTTATGACATCAGAATGGATCCCAGCACAAGAAGAGCCATTTTATGTTGCCACTTGTAAATTATAAGACATTATGTAAAAGAGCCAAAGTATTAGCTTTTCGAAAGCATTGTGAACATAATCACTTAATTTGGTGCCTGCACAATCCCAGCTTCTTTGGAAGCGAAGGTCAGCGTGTCCAGGAGACTAGTGAGCGCGGTGACACTTGCTCGGTGTTTTTTATTTAGATCTGGGTCACTAGCATATTTTCCTTATAATTTTTGCCTCAAAAACGCCAAAGTATTACAACATTTAAGCTTGTAATTTATTCCTTCAGAAATTTACTGCTGAAACTTCACCTTTAGCCAGCATAGCCCAATCACCTTCACCAAGACATGCGTGGCTACAGGAGGCCAGCCCCTGCCCCCTGTCCTCAGGGGACACAGGCTGGGTGCTCGCCCGCTCTCTGCGCGGCTCTGTGTTGGCGTCTGGATCTGCCTTTACCAAGTATTTGTGAGTTAGTATTCATTAGCCCCGAAGCTCCATTCCTGGGTGTAGATGTAGGTGAAGGCAGAGAAACACCAAACCCCCCAGGCCATCATGGTCAGACACAACCACCAGCCTCCCCTGCCTCCCTCACCCGGAAGCAGGCGCTCAGTTCTAACCTTTCGCACACTCTGTCCTCTCCGCCCGCTCTTCCTCCAGCTCTGCTCTGCCTGGCAGGCAGCTTGTCAGGCAGCCCAGGGCTCATTTCTCAGCTTCTCTCTGCACAGCCTGTCCTGTTGGTTCTCCCTCACACGGCACTGCTTTCCTCAGTCGGTGCGGCCCTTGCCCTGCACACTGTAACTGACCTCTTTCTGGGGGTCTTTAATCCACTCAGCTGGGAGCTCCTTGGGGCAGGTGCGGGGTCTCACCTATTTCTGTTTCCCTGGAGCCCAGCCCAGCGTCTGTTCTTCGTGGTTGTGGGGCATGGATGGGGTGGGTGAATGGGGGAGGTGGCACGAATGAGGGAAGGATAACGTACCTTCCAGCCAAAAACGTAAACTGAGTAACTGTTTTGGGGGAAGAGAATGAATATTGTTTTTGTTTATACAGGTCTTAAAATTTTGGTGGCAGAGAGCAAATGTGCAAAGAGTAATGGAAAACCAGTCAGAAGCTGCTGATCCGCAGAGATGATCGCATTTTATGAAAAAATGTAATTTACATTTGATCACCTTGAAACCTTCAGTTTGTTGTTTGTTTTTCTGGTGTCTTAATGAACTACTTCATTAATTGAATAGCTCCTAGGGAAGTAGGTCACAAATGTCATGACAGAACTTTTCTTGTAAGTAGCCCCGCTCTTCTACCAGTGCGTCCTTGTAGTACCACCTTCTGGCTCACGGTGGGGGTGACTGGACTGAGCACTGGGCACATATGCCCAAGGACGATCGTTCTGTCACTTAACTTGATCCACGGAAATTCAGTAGTGATGCTGATGGTTAGCCATTTCGAGGGTAGAAATGAGTCCCGAACTGGGCATCCCTCCCAGCATGCTCTCAACTTGCCCTGTAAGACTCATCAGCACAGCGTTCAGTGTTTTGCCCCAAATTTTTCCCTTTGTGGCTTTTCCTCCAGGAGTACCTCAGCGGGGGAGGTACCGAGAGGCGGGTTAGGAAGGGCCGGTCTTTTCAGGCTCCCTCCCAGCGTGCATTAGGGTAGTTCTGCGGCTGCTGTGGAGTCACCTGTAGCGTGCTAGCATCACAGATAATTAGGGAACGCTAGGCCCTTTCCTCTGCAGTATCCCTTTAAATACTGTATTTTCCAACCTGTGAAACTGGCCTAGGAAGTAACGACTGGAAGTGCTGGGGATGAAATGTGAGATGGCCGCCCTTAGTCCTGTGTGCTACGCAGTCTGTAGCAGGGGGCGCTCTGAGGCGCGGTGTTCTGGCACATCAGTGTGTCACCTGATTAGAGAGCCCACGGTGCACACTCCCCGGGGACGCTGTTAGAAAAACCAAACCAAAACTTAAGGAGTTTGCTGAATAAGTCAGTAAAAATTACTATCAAATTAGTGTTCATTGAACCTTAACCTCGATCATCTTTGAATCTTTAATTTTTAATTTGATCCTTTAAAAAGTTTTGTGGCCTTATAAAGATACAATGTACAACCCAATAAAATTATGCTGTAATAACTTTGTAATGATTGCAAAAAGGCCGATTAGAAAAGTCCCATTTTGAGTTCTTGTAGGAAGAAGTCAGATATGTGGGTAGATATGTTATGGTGTGTGGGGTACGTATATGCATGTACATATGTTTAACGTGTACTTCAGTTTAATGTGTACTTCGTTTTGCCTTTATCCAGATTTCTCTTCTCTCTGCCTCTGGAAATGGGGCAAATTTTCTTCAGTTAAAAACAGAAATAGAAGCTATGGTCTTGACCCATTTTACACTTGTTTATTTCAGGCTCTCACCACACACTTGTTCATGGGCACAAGAGGAGGGTCCACAGAGCTGGAGCTGGGAGGGCTGGCAGTGGAGAGAAGCTGGCGGCCTCGTAGGGGGAGCTCTGCCATCCTGCCAGCTCATATGGCTCCAAGACGATTCTATTAGGGAATTAATTGTACTCAAAACCCGAAATTAATTTGAACTGAATGTTACGAAGAATGAATAGATTGAAGTGACCCGCTCTGGCTTCATCCAGAGTTACTGTGACTGAGATCCCACGGCCTGGTCTGGCTTGGGAGAGCAGGTCTCTGTCCACGTGCCACTCCCAGTCCCTTCGGGCGGCAAGCTTCTCATCTCCTAAGAGTGCTCACCACCCGAGAGATGACATATTTACATGCTGGTTACACCTGTCCCTACGAGAATGGAAGCTCCATGGAGCAGGGCCTCTGTCTTGTCACCCTTGTATCCAGCAGTGCGATGGTGCCTGGACGGCATAGAGTCCGAGCAATGCTGTGGAATGAATGGATGGATGGAGGCTCAGCCAGCAGTGCATCTGAATGTTTTTCTTTCCATTTGCCTTTTACAGATGACTTGAAAAAATGACAAGGCAGTGAGATTTTGGGTAAATATGAACATTTGGTTGAGATTGAAATGACTGGCGGCCTTGTACAGGGTACCTGGGAGCTGCCAGGCACAGCAGGACTCTGGGCCTGTGAGTTGCAGGTGGACTCTGTGTGACGGCATCCCTGCCCTTGGTGAGGAGGGAGAAATGGAGAAGAACATGAGTCATGTCTCTGGATGACTTTACTATCAAGCCATCTAGTCTGTAAAGAAACATCGAGAAATAAAGACAAGGAGGTAGGAGATAGACAAGCGTTTCTTAACATTTAACCACTTAAAATAATAAATTTGGAATCAATTATAAAACAACTCCAAATATATCCTAGATCAAAGTGGGCATTGACAGAGGTGTAGGTCGGAGGCAGTTATTTAGATAATACTAACTTAAGACCTTTGTTCAGATCACCTGCAAGACGTCGTAGTCCATCTTTAGGCTCTGGGTGGGAATAGGCCAGATGCCAATACTGTTCTTGAAAACATTTGAGGAAGGTTTTTTTTTTTTTTTAAATACAAAGAGCAAAACCAAAACCAAGGAGGCAGCATCCTGTGATGCAGGCTGTTACCTCAAGGTGAGTTTATTTGTGGTGCGAACTTGTGATGAATTGTGTAAACATTTTTTCAGGTGTGGCATATATGATTTGTCAGATTTTGTCCATTTCGGTTATTTATTGCACACTGAAGGAATTAACTCAAACCAGAGAAAACAATGGCCCAGCTGCTCTTGAATTTTCTTTCCCAGAGAGAAGAAATATTTCTGATGAACTCAGTGATATGTTTCAGTTCCTTGTAAATAAAGTGTGAAAAGCAAAAGCCAGATTTTTATGCACCACGAAGCAAAACAAACGCAAAAAATCTTTCGGGGCATAATGCATTTTTCATTAAACTTATTGCTGAACTGTTGTGATCATGTGCTCTTACCCGCCATGAAAGTATCAGAAGTGTGAATTCTGGGGTGAAGAACTAATTGCAGAAGGTGGTTAATGAGGCAGAACCCACAAATCTGCATTTACAGTTTTGTGGGCAAATAAATCATCGGTGGAGGATACAACTGTAAAGACAATTCTTGATTGCATTCCAGAAATGCAAGGTTGAACTTTTTACCAAAATAGCGTTTTTCAGCCTCTCAGAGGGATGTTGTGAGGATTAAGTGTGATGTGCTCCGAGTAGCAGCCCATGGTGGCGTGAGCCCCAGTAACTGTTCGCCACTTATTCTTCCAAGGATTGTCACACGGAAGATTAAATCATGTCCTAATCACGCGTAATAAACTGTACTATGATTTTATTACGGTGAATGTCCACTTGTAATTCAATGGAGAGTGGCTTTTTAAGGCAAAGAAGCAGCGGAAATGTTTTTCTTGGTGCGCTTCTGTGTGTTCATGTAAAAGATGCGAAGGTTTCTCTACGTGACGGCAAAAGATGCAGAAGCAACCGTGTAGCTCTTCGTTTTCTTTTCAGAATCTGGACATTTGATTAACTTGCTGTTTTTGGAACCCCGCCCCCCAAATGCTCCTACCCTTGGCGCTGCATGTGTGACTTGCAACTTTTATGGGGTTCAGTGGACATGTATGACTAACAGATGTGTACTAGTAAGCCTCTGTCAGATCACATACTTAGCACTTCACTGATGTGAAATCTAGTTTTCATTCAACTTTCCTGCAGCTTAAAATGTGTGACGTAAGCTTTTCAAGAGTGATGATGTGGGTTAGTGCCCTCTGATGGCACTCAGCACATCAGGCGGAGGGGGGTGACCCTCAGCCCCGACAGCTCTTCTGGACAGCTCTTCATGGGTTCTTCCTGGGAGCTCTTTGCTCTGGCGGGGGTTGGAAAGCCCCGGGGTGGCTGGTGTATGCCCATCTAGAATGTTCTGTTTCTCGTGGGTTTGGTGCTTGTCAGTTTCCCGCACCCTTTAGCCCTGGCCCCGTAGCTCCCTGGCCTTCCTGGAGCTGCAGCGAGCGCCCCCTGTGGGTGAACTTGTGGTGAGAGCGTTTTCAGGTGGACTTGCTGTTGGAAGGCTGTTCCCGCCTTTGCGGCGTCGGTCCCTCGGCCAGACTCAGCTACTCTGTGGGCTGCGGGGCCAGGCCGACCAGGCCCTGGATCCACCGCCCGTCGGAAGGGCGGGACTGGGAGAGCCGCTCTGCCTTTCACGAGCTGCTTGAGCTGCTGCTTCTGGCCTGTCAGGAGATGGTGTGAGGTTGGAAAGAGCTGATAAGGGAAAAAGTCTTAACACAGTGATCTGTGAGTGCTGTTAAATACGTGCTAATTTCCTTCTCTTGCTAGAAGCTCCTCCACCTTTACATCTAAAAATAACTTACTTTGGAATAATTTCATATTTCCAGCGAAGTTGCAAAGATGGTACAGAGGTCCCATACCCTCTCCCCTAGTGTCTGCGAGCATCGCTGAGCGGGTGAGTTTTCCTGATGACTTTTCCTGCGTAATCCCCGTGAACTGGGGTCAGATTGGCTCACGGTGCCAGGTTAGCACTTAGCGGTGCTGCGGCTGAGATGACTGCCTTGCGTGCCTCGGTTCTGCTGTGGTTGTGGCACTGGCTCCCAACCATCCTGTTTTTACCTTGGTCCATGCTGTGCCCATTTGACATTAGAATAACCTTTGACTTTCCAGGATCTTAACACCTAAACACTTTCCCTGTTTATGCAGCTAATGAGCTGTGGGACCAAAGGGGAGGCCGGTGGGCCGCTCGTGTCAGGTCTCAGCTGGGCATGTCTGCAGTTTCATGGCCACTCCTTGTGCCTGGCGACCTAAGTCAAGGCAGAAGCACATGTGTCCCCCTGCCCCCAAGATCCCAAACCATTCCTTATACTCAGAAACGTACTGGGCTTCCCATTGGGAAGTCCACTGGCTAGTTGTAATACATAGAGAATCTATAAATTGTTATTATAGAAACAAAAAATAATAGCAGCTCACATTCTGTGTACCGTTCTAGTTTAAGAAAATGATTTCCCAGGCAACATCTCATTTGGTTTATTTGAAAACCATGACAGGACGGGGCAGGCTAGAAGGGGTTAGTGGGGGAAAAGGGACATCTGTAATACTTTGAACAATAAAGATTTTAAAAGAAATAACTAAATAAAAGCCAGGCAGCTAGGCAGGGAGAGGTGTCACTCCCTGCATATGTCAGGGTGAAGTAAGGGAGTCCATATTGGAGAGTCAGAGCCCAAGTTCACGGAGCCGAGCGGCTGAGCCCCTGGCCTTGCCTCCCAGCACCTCCTGCAATGATGTGGCTTTGAAAATGCTGCTTCCCCCTTCTAAACGGGCCTAGTCCTACCCCAGTGATCACGCTTATGCTTTTAATAGGCATAACAGTGCTTTGGTACTGAATTGCCAATTTATATATTTTGTTCAGCCAGATCCTATTAAATATCCTGAGGTCAGCATCTCTAAGCTGATGTACCAGAACCTCGCAGCGCCATGTCTTCGGGGCATCATGGTCTGTGCCGCCCTGTGCGGCCACAGGCCCCGGCACAACTGCAGCCTCTTTGAGGCCACGTCCCCTTTGTGAATTTGGGGCTACACGTTGTGCTGCAGAGAAACCTTGACATTCGAGACACGGGCGGCATCTTTCTTACGAGAGCCACGGAGACACTTGGCTGAGGAGATGATGTAGTTTGAAAAAGTGATAAATGGGCCCGGTTCTTGAAAGGCAAGCGGAGCGTTTTATTTAAACATCTGGATCCCGTCAGGAAGTAGAAGTCAGCGTCGTAAAATGTTTGTGCGAGGATGGGGAGGTGTGTGTGTGGGGGATGCTCTGTAAAGTCTTTAACAGCTACTCCCGTGGGGGAGGCGTTGACTGTTGTCATGTTGGTTTTGTTTCGGGTCCGTCTCCATTTCTGGCTGCCTCTCACCGGTCCTTTCTGAACCGTGAGCGGCAGCTGTCCTTACACTGTTCAGTCGCACTGACCACTTTTGCTGAGTTTGGTGGGTGTTTTTTGTTTTTTTTTATTTTTAATCAATAACATAGACGAATCTACAAAGCCAAAGTCAAGTGTAAGAAGTAAGGTATTTTTAACCTTTTGAAGTTCTAACAGTCTCATTAGAGAACCATCTTTTCTATTTTTTAAGCTGACAGAGCATCCCAGTGCCTGCCTGGTTCTAGCCTGGCCCCTGGGATTCTGGGGCGGCCTCAGGTCGCGGCCTGGTGGTGTCCCGTGCCTCGAGCAGGGCTGGGCTGCTGCTCCCTTCGGCAGTTTGTACGAAAGCTTTATTGTTGTGGGTCCCTCGTCAGGTTGGATGCTGGGAGGAAGTTACACAGCAGACGGCTGGCTGAGGAGCTGGGTGACCATTGCTCGGAGAGCGCCCTGTTGGTGTATGTGCAGAACTCCAGACAGAGGCGCCAGCATCACGTGCACATTCCGCGGGAGTCGCATGTGGTGCTAGGAATGTTCTGTTTCTCGTGGGTTTGGTGCTTGTCAGTTTCCACTCCCTTTAGCCCTGGCCCCGTAGCTCCCTGGCCTTCCTAGAGCTGCAGCGAGCGCCCCCTGTGGGTGAACTTGTGGTGAGAGCGTTTACAGGTGGACTTGCTGAAAACGGATGCCCCGGGACTCATCCCGAGGAAGTTAGCCTAGCGGGGGCCCTGGGCTTCCATTGGCTGGTGACTGGGCTGTGGGCCACTGAGTGGCTCTTACCCCTCCCCTGTCCTTGAGTGTTAGAGTCCTGTGACCCAGGTCGCCCCTCTGGGAGGGAGGTGTCTGTGTTCATTTGTAGTTTACTGCCACCGACTGGAAAACATGAAGATGTGGGTTGTATAATTTACAATAACGACCAAAAACATCGAGCCCACTGCCTGCAAATCAAATGAGCCAGCCAGCCAAATATTTATTCAGTGCGCACATTTCTTTCAGCCATGGATGGATTTTACTTGCCTGCTTTTTCCCTTTCCGTTTTCTTTACGCACCAGATCGACTCACATAGAGAAATGAAGCAGGCTCCGGGATTTGCATGTTGAAAATGGAGATCTGCGCAGTGGTGCCGGGCCAGCACCGGTGCGGAAGCAGAGCACTGTGCACTGCAGCCGAGTACTTGCAGGCTGGGTGTGACGCAGGAGCGAGCCTGCCTCTAATGCCTCCGTCTGTCCTGGCCTGAAACAGGCCTTCCGAGTAGGTTTTGCATTTGCAGTTCAATTTCAGAACCAACCACTCACTGAAGGCGAAGTTGCTGGGACGTTTGTTGCAAACATGATGCCACCCTCTATTTCTGTGAACCCAATAAAAGCCAAGAAGAATAGTGTGGCTGAAATTAATTATGCTGTGCTGAATATTTCATGTGGAATTAGGGACAAGAGTTGCCTTTAAAAAGCCTTAGGTTCGGAAGGAATAAAGGCTCCGTAGGTTCTTTGGAAGATACTATCATGAAAAGATTGGCTCAAAAGTATTTTTCCTTTTTTGAAGAGTTTAAAGCAACCCATCGCTGTCTTCCTAAATTGATTGCCCTTACACATCAGCCCTGCTCCGAGAGGTGCGCAGGCTGCTTTCTGTTCAATGTAAAGTAGGTTTAATCTTCTGGGTTAGATGTTTAATAGAAAGTAAATGTTTGACTTGCTTTGCTTGCTGCTGAACCTGTATTTAAATCCACACAGACAGTTTGAATCAAGTGAAAACATCACCGGACCAGCTATTTTAAACATTGCAGGATGGAAGAAGGCTAAATGGGGTTCCCTTTTAAAAATAGAAGTGGCTGCTGCAGTTCCATAATTACTGCTAACGAGCACAACATTCTAAATGGTGGCAAACTCAGGGCAGAAAAATGCCGGTTTCAAACAGCCTGGTAACGAAGCTGGAAGTGTTCCGTGAGCAGCTGCTTTGTACCGAGGACACAGGCTTTTCCGTCAGGACTCGAGGTCCTGGGAGGCGGGGCGTAGCTCGGGGCAGTTTAGAGCCAGGACTTGCTAACCTTCCATTCTGAAGCCCGGTCAGAGTGTGAATCCCGAAACTGGCCAGCCCTTTGAGAGGACGCAGTTTCTCTGCTGTTAGAAGGTGAGGGTTGAAGTTCAGGGTCGGCGGACACAGCACGGAAGAGTATTTGCAAAAATGAGGATGAGGGTTGCATTTCAAGCCTGAAGCTCAGAAGAGCCTGGATTCTGCTCTCTGCATCCCGCGCACGAAGTCCACCCTCGGGGCTCTGCCCGGACACTGCCCCCCCTCCCCCCATTTCCTTGCGTGGACCCCTCATCTGCAGGCTCGTGCCTGTGTGGGGGCAGGGCAGTCTGTTAAAGCTAACGAAGGTGAGGCTAGCTCGCTCAGTCCCTGTGCTGACGTTTTATCCGTGTGGTTGGCTCATGCCATGTTCCTTAAAGGTGGTTGGGAAATACTAGATGTTAGTGTGTCCTGATGGAGAGAAAACCAGCAATAAGTGTACTTTATGAGTCCACCTGTGCGCCTTCCTCAGTGATGGAAGGAGATGCTACAATCCGGGTTTCAGGCAGATGAGGTGAAGCTCATGGACGTGAGAGCCGAGGCCAGGGTCAGGGACAGTCCTGGGTGGACTTGGCCTGTGGTGGCCCTCGGGGGTACAGGGTTTCCAGCGGCCGCTCTGGAGGGACTAAATCTCCTTTGCTTCCGCTGGCCCGTCTCTCCTGCCTCCTGGCGGGACCGCTCCTCACATAGCGAACCAGGCAGGTACCTGGCTGACCCAGAGCCCTGGTTGGTTCTGTTTGGACAGAGAATGGATGCTGCAGACCAGCCCCGAGGTGCTCCTGACTCCATCCCTCCGTGCCCCGCGGGCTCTCATGCGGATGCGGAAGGCGACCCAGCAGGGCTCTGGGTGCCTTTTGGGGTGGGGGCCTGCGCCATCCTGCAGGTGTGCCAGGCGGCTGCTGTCCCCCGGACGCACTGTGGGTGATGAATGGCCGTCACTGCGTGTGACGGCTGAGAGGCAGGCCCCCGCCAGCACGTGCCGGCATGTGGTGGTGTCCTGATGGATGGCGCCTATTCTGGGAAGCAGCTTATTGTCTCACGTGAACTGGCGTCCTGAAATAAATGACTGCTTTCTTAATATTTTGAATCATTTTCCTCAGCACATGTTTTGTAGCTGGGGTTTGAAAGCTTGCCAAATATATGCCTTTGCACAACTCCCCGTAGGGCTGGATATACAACCAGACCGAACAGTATGATTTAAGGGCGAGCATAATGGGAAACTCAGCAATCACTTGCCTTGCATTTGATAAAACGGCAGTGGAGGGCTCTGGAGTTATTTTTCTGTTAAAAAATTATATAGACAACACACAAACGCGCATACATGTACAGGGTGGGGCCAGGGTAGGTTTACAATGGTTTGTATGGAAAATATTACAGTAATAAATAATTCAGTAATTAATAATATGAGGATAAACTGTGTTGCACATACACCTTCTTTTGCCCAACCCTGCATAGTTTTACTACCTTCTAATAAAAAAAGTCACGCCTGAAACCACTGGGCCGAACACACTGGGGTGATAAATAATGACTTGGCTTTTGTGATGGAGGCAGTAATTAACTTCCACAGATCCTGGGTGATACCATAGATGTGACTGAGGACCGGGGTCAGATTCCAGAGGGTGGCAGGATGGGAGTGAGTCAGAGGCTGGCAGAAATACACATGAAGTCTCAGCCCTTGTCAAGTCTTTCATCCGTCGGCCTGCTCCCTAGTTCTGTGCATTCATTGACTGAGCCATAGACGTGGCTGACTCCCTGTTAAACCAGGGTCTTTGGTTTTCACATTCCACACTGCTGTGTCATTGCTGGATTGTCACTGCCTAGAATGGAGACCTTTGCACAGCCCCACGGATGAAACTGAGAGCTATTTGGAAAGTACATGTGAGACCCAAAGTCTGTTTACCAGGCCAAGAGAGATCCTATGACCGGAAGCTTATGGCACATACCCGGATATTAGAGGCTAAAGACACCAGAACACCTGCTGCATGCGCTTAGGAGAAGGAGCTGCCGTGGAGGAGTAACTTAGAAACTAAGTTATCACAGCCACCAGAGTCCCGGCGATGGCACCATTGCCACGCAGTCAGACAGCCTCCGTCACTCCTGGAACATCATGCCCATCCAGCAGGAAGAGGATCGACACCTCCGAGCTCAGGAGGCCAGTCCATGTCCACTTGTGCAGTCGAAGTGATTCTCTCCAAGCGTTTTTCTCTCCTGAAATTTCTGACGCTTCCCAGTCACTGCAAAGCACCTAGCTTTTGGAGTTTTAGACAAATTAAATTCAGAATCTAACCAACCATTATTTGCAAACAACATGATTATGAAAAATCTTTTGGGGATTTGTACACACATGCCACCTAAAAGAACAAGTGGCTTCAACCAGGCTCTGAGATACGCGGTCAGTTGTATTTCTACAAATTAGTAAAAAAAAAGATGTCATTAAAATGTCAGTACCATTTGCAGTAGCTTCAAAAAATCAACTACCTTTGGATTAAACGGAGTAAATCTGTAAGTTCTGTACACTGAAAAGTACAACACATTGCTGCGAGAAATGTGGAAAGCCACGTACACGGAGGGCTGTACTATGGATTGAGAAGGTCAATGTTAAGATGTTTATCTTCCTAATCTGACTTACTAATTTAGTGCTATCCTAGTCAAAGCTTAGTCAAGCTGAGTTCATATGTCCATATGAACTTTATATGGACATGCAAAGGACCTAGAAAAAGCAGATCTTTTTTTTGTCTGTTTGTTAATCCTCACCCGAGGATATTTTCCCATTGATTTTTAGGCAGAGTGGAAGAGAGAGGGAGGGACAGAAAGAAACATGGATGTGAGAGAAACACATTGGTTGCCTTTTGCATGCGCCCTGACCAGTGCCTAGGCCAGGGAGGAGCCTGCAACCAAGGTATGTGCGCTTGACTGGAATCGAACCTGGGACCCTTCGGTCCGCAGGCCGACGCTCTATCCACTGAGCCAAACTGACTAGGGCAAACCAAATCAATTTTGAAAAAGAACAAAGCTAGACAGACGATGGCGTTGTCTGATTTTGAAGACTCCCCTAAAGCTACAATCACCAAGACTGTAGAATTGCAAAAAGATAGACACAGATCAAGGGATCAGAATAGAGAGTCCAGAAAGAGACCCACATGGGGATGGTCAGTGAATTTTGACAAAGGTGCCAAGGCGGTTCATTGGAGAAAGGACAGTCTTCTCAACAAATCATAGTGGACCAGTTGGACAGCAAGAACAACTGGATATCACACGCAAGAACCCATGAACCTCAACCCACACCCTGCACCGTATACAACAATCAACTCATGGGAATGGATCAAACATATATCTAAGTTTAGATTCAAACTGTGAAGCTCTGGAAAACACAGGAGAACGTTTTCATGACCTTGGAATAAACAAAGATTTTTTAGATACCACAAGCACAATCCGTGAGAGAGAGGAGGATTTCAGACTTCATTAAAATGTACAGATTCTCTTCTTCCAAGGATACTGTTATGACACTGAAAAGACAAGCCACAGTGTGGGAGGAAACATTTGCAAAATGTATGTCTAAGAAAGGTCTCGTATGCAGAATATATGAAGAACTCTTAAAACTTAATAACATACAAGCAGCCCAGTTTAAAAATGGGCAAGAGATCTTGAATAGACACTTTAAGATATACAGATGGCAACTAAGCACGGGGGATGTTTAACATCATTAGTTACCAGGGAAATGAAAGGAAAAACCATAATGAGATGCCAGTACACACCTATATGAGAAAGTCGTCAAACCAAGACAAATAAAACCCTGATAACACCAGCTCCTCTGTGCTGGTGGGAATGCAGGATCCATTTTGGAAAGAAGTTTGACAGTTTCTTATAAACCTAGTCTTAAGAAAATTCTTAAATCTGTTGTATAGTGTGACCCAGCAATTCGCTTCTAGGTGTGAGAAGTGTGGTCATTCAGAAAGTCATACTGAGTGACTGCAGTGGCTTGACTCATGATTTCCAAAAGCTGAAAGCCCAGATGTCACTCAGCTGGTGAGGGAATCAACAACTTCATTGGAACGCTACTCGGCAGTAAAAAGGAAGAAATGGTGTGACTGCATCTTGTTGCCGACTCCGTCCACACCTTTGGGGACCCCTGGACCCGCTGGGGTTGGACCCCAGCAGCATCTCACCGCGCACTACACTTAGCGAAAAGGACCCAGACTCAAAGGCTTCCACTGCCTGGTCACATTTATGTGGCATTCCAGAAAAGTAAAAAAGAGGTCAGTAGTTGCTGGAGGGTTGGAGGTGGAGGTGAATTAACGACGGAAGGGCACAAGGGGACTTTTTGGGGTGATAGCAATGCTCTATATTTTGATTATTGTGGTGATTACACAACTATATATCTTTGTTAGAATGTGTAGACACTTTTAAGACGTACTTCACAAAAGAAGATCTATGAGTGGCCAATAAATGTGGAAGGATGCTTAACACCACTCATCAGGGAAGGACAAATTACAACCGCTGGAGATGCCGTCTATTGGAATGGCTAAAATGAAAAACCACCAACTTCAAATATCGGTGAGATTGTGGGGCGACTGGTAGGTGCATGACGTGGTATAACTTCTTTGGAGACCTGTTGGGCCATTTTTGTGAAGTTGAACGTCTATGATCTGATCCAGCAAGTCCACTCTTAAGTATTAGCCTTAGAGAAATGAAAATCTATGTTCACAAGAGAACTTGCCCGGAATGTTTATATAGAGGCCCAGCTTGGAAGTGACCCAGCTGTCCATCATCTGAAAAATGGTTAAACGATCCCAATGGAATGCTACAGAGCAATAAAGAGAATGAACTGCTGATACAAACCAATGGAGGGATCTCGAAAACAGAAGTGCATGGACCCTTGAGCAACACAGGGGTTAGGGGCGCCTCCCCTCCCCCGCGCAGTCAGAGGTCCACATATAGCCTTTGACTCCCACAAAACTTAGTTGTCCGTCAGCATCTGCAGGGGTGGGTTCCAGGACGCCCTTGGATACGGACCCTGAGAATGCCCAGGTCGCCTATATAAAGTGGCCTGTAGATCCACACCGATAGCCAGCCCTGCCTCAGATCACAAACAGCTCAGGCATTGGAAAGACCCACATGTATGTGGTCATGCACAGTTCAGGCCTGGGTTGTTAAGGTCACCAGTACATATTCATGCAACCAATCTGCGGTGATCAAAGTGGTCTCCTGAGGGCAGGGAGGGAAACGGCTGGAAAGAGCAGAAGTTTATGAGCGCAGGAAATGGACTGCCTCCCATCTGGGGTTGTGATAACCCAGGAGTATGTAGCTGTCAATAGTCTGCACACATTAAGGTTTGTACTTTTTATTGTATGCTAATTATACTTTAATAAAAGTATCTTAAAAACTCAGCTCTGAGCCCTGGGTGATGTGCTCAGTGGTTAGAGTGTCAGCCTGCACACTGAGGGGTTGCAGGTTCAATCCCTGGGGCGTGTGGGGGAGGCAACCAATTGATGTGTCTTGCTCACATCAATGTTTCTCTCTCTCTATCTCTCTCTCTCTCTCCCCCTCTCCCTCTCTCTCTCTCTCTCTCCCCCTCTCCCTCTCTCTCTCTCTCCCCGCCCCCCTCACTGCCCCAGTGGGGGCCTCATGACCCCCCAGTCATTCCTGGGTCTCCATACCTTGTTCCTCCTGTCTCTGCAACCCACCTTTGCTGTCAGGGACCCCGCTCGGCAGGAGAAAGCCGAGCTCCTTAGCGTGCAGTGAAACTCTGCCTGCCCCTCCTGCTCATCCCGGGTAATGGGGACCCTGTAGGTTTCAGTTCGGTTTTCCCTCGGTATTATACGTGCTCCCCCACCCCGCCGCCCCGCACAATGGATTGTTGGCATGTGGCATGTGGCATGTTGCTTTATTAATCTATGTGTGTGTGTGTGTGTGTGTGTTACATGTTGGGGGTAATACCTGTATCTCTCATGTGCTCTGGGGCCAGACCCAGGGCCTTGGACACAGAAGATGCTCAGTAAAGGGTTATGAGGTGCAGAGTGGCTACTGCTGCAGCCTGGGGAGCACCAGCCAAACCTCCCTGGAGAGGTGCCGGCCCTGCTTCTCCAGGCGCCCAGGGATGCGAGCTGGTGCCCCCCTTGCCCGGCGAATGTCTTCGCTCTGGCCATGGGAGTCCCCAAGGTCGCCCTCCATCCCTCCTGACAAGCCAGGAAGTACCGCTCTGTGATCTGGATGCTAAGAAGAGGGGTTTCCTCTCATGTCATGTGGAAACGGGCCTGGCGATGTGATCCAGGGCGGTCCTCTTCCTGGGGAGGGGAGGGAGGAGGGGTACCGATGCTGACAGAAGCGGTGGCTTGATGCCACTCTGGCCTGGGTCTGGGCTGAAGGCTAATTGGAGGTGGCAGGAGAGCCTCATGTCAGGAGCCGCCCGCCCACTCCGCGGAGCCTGTGGAGCCAGAGAAGAGGCCGATTCTGGCTGGCCCTGCCCCTGGCACAGTGCAGGATGGCAGGGGCTGCAGGCAGGGCCGGAGACAGCCAGGGACCGCGGCCGCGGAACGGCAGGCTGGGCGTTTTAATTGATGCCTTTAATAATTACTGTTTAAGCAACAGAAGGCAGAGTGAGATTGTTTCAAAGGCAAATCAGAGCGGCACGGATTTGGAGTTGGCTCAGAAATCTGTGCCTCCCATCCCCGCGCTGTGGCTGTTATTTAAATGTACGTTTTATTTAATTTTCCCTCCCCCTCATTTCTGAGTGCGACAGTCTTTCCCTGAAGGGAGTGAGAGCGGAAGGTGCTGTGTGAATATTTTCATAGTTATTATTTGCCTGGGGCCAGGGCAGGTTTCTTCAGTAAATCAGAAAACGCAGGAGAGCGAAGTTTAACCCTCCCGCCTGGGCCACGCAGGCGGCCAGCGTGTTTAACCCTCCTGCCTGGGCCCGAGACGGTCTCCCTGTCGCCGCAGGGTCCCCGGGCTCAGGAAAGGGGGTCTGTCTCCACTGCAGACACCACTGCCCGGTCTCAGTGTTCACATGTTTGTGATCTGTCCGTTCTAATTGCCTTTGGTTCGGTTGCCTTGTGGAAACCCGGTGTGTGGTTTCCACTGCCCTTGGGTTGGTGAGACAGGAGGCGTGGGGGTGCCCTGGGGCCGGCGGCATCGTCAGCACTGATTGCTGAGTCGCCAGACACCTGGGCTCTGGGATGGCACAGGGACACAGCCCTGCCCTCCAGGCGCTCACGCTGCAAGGAGGGTGAGGGAGGAACCTGCAGCCTCAGCCATGCCTCCTGCCCCCCCTCCCCCCAGCTCCCACATGTCAGGGGGGAGGGGGTGCAGAGACTTTAAAGGACAGCGAGGCGCTGCCGCTTGGCTCGGGGACACGTCGCCGCCAGGCGTGCTCAGGGCAGGCTTCAAATGTGGCGGCTGAGGAGCCTGGGCTCCGTCCAGCCGCTGCTGTGACCTTCAGAAGCGGGCGCCTCTGGAGGCCCCTGTGCCTCCTCCCACTGGGAGTGTGCAGTACCTCTCGGTGAGACATCGGTGACCGAGAGGGACGTGATGGGTGCCATCCCCTGGGCCAGAGCCACCCAGCTGGACCCTGGGCCCCTGGCTTCTGAGAGAGAGAGCGCCCCTGGCGCCCCTTCTGCTGTGCCCCTGCCCAGGGGCCAGCGTGGGCCTCCTCACACCTGGCTCAGACCCCGCCCTCCGCCACACTTCAGATACCCTCCCCAGGCCTCCCTGACCCCAGGCTCAGCTTCCCGCTCTCCATGCCTGTGCCCTGCTGTGCCTCCTGCCCGGGCCCCAGACAGTTCTCACCGTGTCATGTCCCCTCGGCTCTGCTCAGTCCCCCCTCCCCCCCCCTCCCCCCCACAACCCACCGCCTGACTTCCTCACCACTCTCCCTGAAGCGCACTCCACCTCCGCCTGCTGGGTTTCTCCCAGGCCTTTCCGCTGCTGCTGGCCTGTCATCCCCTTGTCTGTGTACCATCTGTCCCGGAGGCTGTGTCGGAGGAAGGGGCTTTTACTGTCCGGCCAACAGCACAGCCCTGGCCTGGGGCCGGTGCAGGGCACCCAGAGTCCAGTGAGGCCCAGCTCTCCGTGTGGGCAGGCTGGTGCCAGGCCTCTGTCTCGCTCTCCCCAGTGCTGCCCACAGCTCACCTGCTTCCTGGCACAGGCGGCCGGCACAGCGCCGCAGATGCTCACCTGGGCTCCGTGTTGGAAGTGAGGGCTGAGTGCTCTTCCCAGGAAAGGATTCTGTGCCGGTGACATGGCAGCTCGCTCACCTCCGGCTTCGTCCCATCAATCCCAGCCCACGACAGTGGCCCTGTCTCCCTTCCCAGGCCTGGCAGTCGGAGCTGATAGTTGGAACCATAGTCCGAGTTCATTTTATTTTCTTGGGGTGGACAGTTGGAAAAGTAAACACACAATTTTTAAAAATACACTTCGAGCCTTTGGCTCAGTGGTTGAGCGTCGACCTATGAACCAGGAGGTCACAGTGCAATTCGTGGTCAGGGCACATGCCCAGGTTGTGGGCTCCATCCCTACTGTGGGGCGTGCAGGAGACAGCTGATCAATGATTCTCTCATCATTGATGTTTTTATCTCTCCCTCCCTGAAATCAATAATATATATATATATATATATATATATATACATATATATATATGAAATAGTATTTGTTAATAAAAACACACTTTGATTAACTTAGACAACATCCTATTCAGGGACCCTGGGGTGTGGGGAGGTGAGGCCGCACCCAACAGCCACCTGAAGGCCCTGCTTGGCCTCCCTGCACGGGGGGGGGGAGGGGGAGGGGGGTTTGCTGGCAGGGACAGGCCACGCGTGGCACCCGTGTGCGGCTTTCACCAGCAGCTGTTATTGACAGGTGAGTGTGCAGTATGAATTCGCCAGATTCCGGCATCTTCAGAATCTCATGAGTATTGAGAAGTCATTGCTGGAACTTCTGGATCAATTTAAATTTAATTAAAAGGCACCAAATCAAAGCATAACACAGTAAAGCACAGTAATATCCACAAGCAGCCTGGTCACTTCCTATCACCAGCCCTTTCCGCTGCTTCAGTGGAGGCAGGATTAAGCAGACGGACTGGCCGCGGCTCCTCTCTGGGAAAATGAGGCGTTCCTGGCCTCGGGGAAGTGCACTTTGCCTGGTCCCCTGAGTGAGCTGTTGGGTGGCCACTGGAGGACCCGGGGCTTGTAATAGTTTCCATGAGTGGCACGTGAAGTGCCAGGTGTATCAGTTAATGGGGATTTTGTAATCAAAGAAAACAGTAATTTCAAGAGAAACATCAAAAGTGCTTAATTCAAAGTAATGTCCATGGCTAGCTACACATTTCCCCATCTTTCAGGTAATTTATGGATACCGTCCCAATAAAACTTTTCTTGTTTAGAGGCAGACCATTCAGAGACCCAGTTTTCCACTTCTTCGCACGTTTTGAAGTGCTGCTCAGAAAGTGCATGTGCCATCGATCGGAACAAGTGGTCATCTGAGGGAGCGAGGGCTGGTGAATACAGCGGGTGGGTTAATACTTCCCAGGCAAGATCTTTTAACATGTCTCTAACTGGTTTTGAAGTGTGTGATGGTGCGTCATCATGAAGCAAAATTACTTTGCCATGTCTTCTGGCCCAGTATGGTCATTTTACGATCAAAGCGTAGTTCAAATGGATTATTTGTTGTCAGTAGCAATCAGTGTTAACGTTTCACCTGGTTTTATTTATTTTTTTAATATATATTTTTATTGATTTCAGAGAGGAAGGGAGAGGGAGGGAGAGAAACATCAATGATGAGAGAGAATCATTGATCAGCTGCTTCCTGCACACCCCACACTGGGGATTGAGCCTGCAACCCGGGTATATCCCCTTGGCCGGAATCGAACCTGGGACCCTTCAGTCCGCAGGCCGACGCTCTATCCACTGAGCCAAACCTGCTAGGGCTTCACCTGGTTTTAGAAGCGCTTATAATACACCACACCTTCCTGATCCCACCAAACGCAGAGCATTGTCTTCTTTCCAAAGCGATTTTGGCCTTGTAGTCATGTTGATGGTTGACCTGGATCAACCCATGATTTTGTGTGTTTGGGATTCTCAAAATAAATCCACTTTTTATCTCCAGTCACAATTCGATCCAAAAAAGACTTTCTTTCGTGCCGTTGAAGCAACATTTTACTGATGACTTTTCAGTTTTCCATTTGTCTTTCATTCAGTTGATGTGGCACCCATTTTCCTTCCTTTAAAATCTTTCCCATTGCTTGTAAATGATCAAAAATTGTTTGCTGAGCAACGTTTAATCTTTCTGCAGGTGGTTTTTCAGTTTGACACGCATCTTCATCCAATAATGCTTGTAATTGTTGGTCTTCAAACTTTTTCAGTTGACCTGGACGTTCTTTGTCTTTCCCATCGAAATTATCACTTTTAAACATTTAAACCAGCGTTCACAAGTATCTTGAGATGGAGCACGTTCACCATAAGCTTCCCGAAGTATATAACTTCCAGCAGCACTTTTCCTCAAAATAAAGTAATGAATTAAAACTTCCTGCAAATGCTCTTTTTTTGGCATGAAATTCAATATTTTTAAGTGTAAAAATATCTATGATGTTAACACCTTCACAAAATTTGACATGAAGTTTTGAAGCTTGCTGTCAATACAACAAAATAACATACATATCAAATCGCATATATATCAACATATGTGTAACTCCAGCTATTGAAAAAAAATCCGCATTATTAACTGGTACACCTGGTAAGCCACTGATAGTCCACATTTGGGTAGAGTATTTCCCGGTTAATTCCTGGTACAGGGCAAGGCCAGTGTCCCTCCCTGCCCCACTGCACTGTGCAAGGAACTGACAGACGTGCTTCCTAAGCAGAATCATTTCTCGCTGAGCACTGCCCAAACCACACGGGAGGTGCTGCTGGCCCCTGGCGGGGGTGGGAGCAGGAGTGCCTGGAAGTTCAGGGCCGGAGAAGGCCCAGCTCGGCGCTGCGGGCGCGGTTCTCGGGTGAAGGGGTCTCCACCCGGAGGGGGGCCTACAGCAGACCCACGGGCCACCTGACAGCGAATGGGTAGGCTCCCCTGGCAGAGGCCTGGATGTGTGGGAGACGGGTACAGAAGGCTCTAGTCCAAGGAGTCAGTCAGGTTGGGAGCCTGTCAGTTGCAATGTGGGTATGAGTGGAGCAGGTGGGGTGATCCACAGGTGGGGTGGCCCCCAGGGGGAGTCAGGTCACCTGCCGCCAGGGCTGACCTCTCACTCGGAGTGTGACCCAGGTACAGCTAATCCGTGTGCACAGAGACTCATGGGAACCGCCCCTGACTGGACTTCCCGGGTCCCGTCCTTCAGGCTCCGCTCTGAGAAAGGATGGTCCTCTTGGGGTCCCCTCCGGCATTAGCCTACGCCCAGGAGGTGCCCTGCGTCTGCCTCAGCCGCTGTCCGGAGGGCGGCCCAGCCTGGCTTGCTCACCCCACAGCACGGGCCTTTGCACAGGGTACCCTTCTGGGGTCAGCAGGACCCCTCTCTTGGCTTCTGGCTTCATCTGTGTGCACACTGAGCAGGTCCTGGGGTCCTGGCAGACTCCTGGCTGAGACGCCCTAAGTCAGTGTTACCTGGGGGAGGGCCCAGGTGGCAGCTCAGCGATCAAAGGGCACTGTATCGTCCTTCCGCTGGGTCCTAGTTCAAGGTCACATCCAGATGACTGCACAGCCGCTGGGGGCTGCCCCGGCTGACCAGAGGGCGGGGAAGGGGAGCTGCGATCTCGGGACAACAGCCGGGCACCGCGCGTCCTTCCGGCTTCTGCACGGCAGGCTCGGGGGGCCCAGCCTGGGTGTCTCGTTCCAGCCCGGCTGGAGCGCGACTTCACAGGGCTAACCCTCCTCCGGAAAAGTTTCTGCTGCGTCGGAGGCTGAAAGATAAAGTCAGCTAAAAGCGATTCTTTTTCGCCAACTGCTGGTCTTGTTTCTTGAAGGGGACATGCTGCGTGACCGGCTGCGTACTCCGCTGTCACCATTGGGGGTCGCCACGCCCTCCGTGCACCTGTGTTTACAGAGCGTGCGTGTGCTCCCTGTCACCCTGTCACCGAGCGTCTGGGAGCCGTGGTTGCTCTGGGCCTGGCCCCGGGGCCACCAGCCGCTCCAGATCCAGACCTGCTGGGGGCGCGTTGTTTCAATTGTCATCAGTGAGGACATCGAATGGCGGGCAAGGCATGGGCCTCAGAGGGACCTGTGTCCCCATTGCTGTCCTCCGGGATGTCATCCGAGATGCTTACACCTGCCAGCGAGGAGCAGTCCTCTCAGACACCCCGTGCCCTCCACGCCTGGCCGGCATCCAAGTTAGAGGGAATTGGGGGTGCCCCTGGAGGCCAGATGCCCTCTGCCCCTTAGAGGTGGATGATGACCTTTGCTCAGACCGGGGCTGGCGGGTGGGCTCAGTAAGGGGTCCTGGAGGAGTTTAGGAGCCAGGCCCACTGTGCAGAGGGCACTGCCTGCTGTCGCTGCCTTTGACTCTGTGCCCTCCTGGGGACCAAGGAGGAGGAGCTGAGAGTGAGGCAGTGACAAGTCTAAAAGCCAGGAAACGCCCCTGCACAGCGAGCCCGCCTGTGTGTGTGGTCACCTCTAATGGTGGTCCCGCCTGAGGGCAGAGCAGGCCTAGAGCCCAATCCCTCCCGACCCTTCCCGCTCTGTCTTGCCTCCAGCAATGGGTTGGAGGCGAGAGGGGCAGCTGAGTCTGTGGCTGAGCTCCCCCCAGCGTTTTGGGTGTGCTGTGAAATCGCATCATTTCTCTCTGCTTCCTTTGCTGCCCGCTTGCTCCCTGCCCTGTGGCCAGCATCCCCCTCGTGCCTGGCACACGCGGTGCCTGTATATGTTTGTCGAGCAAATGAATGCAACAGTGATTTGTACAGTGACAGCTGAGGACACCCACCATTGTCTTTGAGTCCCTGCCCCTCCCTCCCGTCCTGCCTGTAACTGCGGGGCGAACAGCTTTGATGGCCCAGATCATAGGGTCCCCTAATGGGTGGGTGGCTCCGGTGCCTTAGCTCAGTGGCTTGGCCCTGGGTCCCTGTTGAACAGGTTTTGAGTTCAGTGACCTGGGTGGCCATGACCCGGAATGTCAAGTCGTTCCCCGCTGGCTGCTTTGGGGTGCTTCCCAGGCAGTGGGGTTTCTGAGTCGTTATTCCCAAGAAGTCTCCAGGTGTGGACATGCGTGTTGTGTGGCCAATGGGACACGAATGAAATATTCACGTGCCTGTCTCCCTGCTGGGCCCTGGGGCCACTCTTCCCTCTTTACAGGAAGAGCCCAGCCAGGAATGTCCATTTCTCAGGACTTTTCTAATGACCTTGCTGCTCTGCCGCTGCCTCGGAAGGCGGTGGCTTACCTGGGGGCCGTCTGGCTGGCGGGTCCTGGCCCTCAGCAGGGCTGTGGTACCTGGGAGGTGCTCTGGATGGTCCTCCCACCAACCAGTCCTCCAGGCTGATGCCTTCTCCCAGGCCCCAGGCCACCTCTGCCTCCCTCTCAGCAGCTGGTCACAGAGGATATGCTGTCACAGCCGCTCTGGGCTGAGCCCCGCCCACTGCCACTCACCATGCCCGTGTCACAGAGCCCTCCCACCTCCCCAGGTGGGCAGTGGGGCAGGGTTTCTGTCCCCACTTTGGAGGGAGGAAGCTTGGGCTCCGTGGTTATGTGGCCTGACACCCCTGGTAAGTCCCAGGGGCTGAATTTGAACCCAGCCCACACACCACCAACGTGAGGTCCCAGCGGGGCTGCCTTCCCAGCCCCTCCCGTGTCCTCCACACCCCAAGACTTGACCTTCCCTGCTGCCCTCAATGTGCTGTGTGCGGCCCTGAGTGAACAGCATCCATGCTCCCGTTCCCCGGCGCCGTCCTTCCTCGTGTGGGGGGATCACTCCAGGGGACAGAGGCCACGATGGCGAGGGTTAGATTTCAGGGGCCAGTTCCTCCCACTGGGCTCTGGACCCGCCCCTCACCTTCCCCTGGCTGCCACTGCCTGGCCCACATCCCCGGCCTGGATGCTTGGGAAGTCCTGCTCCCCATGAGTCCCCCGCGCTGGACACCTGCTTCAGCAGGTTGCTCAGGGCTCTGCTGAGGGATCTCCCAGAGCTGCTTGCCTCTCAGGGTCCCTGTTCCTCCAGCCTCATTGGGGTGCCCTCCCCTCCATGACCCCTGGGAACTTTTGGCCAGGCCGGGGACCTGCTCCTCCCTCCCTTCCCCTCCCACCCCCTGACTTCCTCCAGCGTAGACTCTGATCAGCTTCTTCCTGGAGGCTTCCACCAACAACGGTTTCCTGCCCCGAATTCCATGCTCAGGCTGCCTTATGGGTGAGCGTCGCGGTGACCCCTCACCTGTGCTGTGCCGGTCCGGGCTCCAGGGCGGAGGCGTGAGCGGGACGTGCAGACGGGAGAGCTGGCGGGGGAGGACCAGGCGAGGCGCGCGAGGCGGCGTGGGGTTGGGGTTGGAAGGTGGAGTAGGGTGTTTGAGGGAGGATGGGAGCAGGCAAGGGCAGCTGTGGAGGCAAATGATAGCCCGTTTTGTCGAGAGCATCCTGAGGGGCAAAGTGGCTGCGCTGGGAGGAGGGCTCCACCTGGGCTCACCCAGCCTTCGGGCTCCGAACACAGTCACAGCGGATCAGTTCTGAGGGTTCTGTTGAATGTCGGCTGCACAGAGGCAGGGCCCCTCTCCGACCTTCTCACTGAGGGTCTGGTGTCAGGACAGCGCCTGACGCTGGTATATATAACAGGTGCTGGTATATGTAACAGGTTCTGATATATGTAACAGGTGCTGGTATATGTAACAGGTGCTGGTATATGTAACAGGTGCTGGTATATGTAGCAGGTACTGGTATATGTAGCAGGTGCTGGTATATGTAACAGCACTGCGTGAGCTCTGGAATGAATGAGTCTGCACTTGTAGGGTGACGCAGACTCACGCACAGCGCTACCTGGTGTCCTAGCTGGTGGCCACCCACGGCCATTATCTTGGCCTCTGACCAGTGGGTAGGCAGCATGGGGCACTGCCTGCCCCTTCTCAGGGCCGGGTCCCAGGCAGATCTTGGGAAGGGGGTGCACACATGCGTGCTTAGGTCGTGGAGGCCAGCCACCCTAGGCCTGGCTTGGAAAAGTAGGGCTTTGAGTTTAGTAGGTCTGAGGGGATGGGGGCCCACGTTAGCTGGGGGCTGTCGGGGGCCACAAACTCGGGGCGCTGTCCTGCAGTCTCTCCCTCCCCAGGAACACATTCTTGTCTCCGTCTCGCCAGCTTTTTACCTTAATTTATGAGCCCGTGTAGCACCGATGAGGACACTGTGCCGCCTGCACACAGCAGGACCCCTCTGCTCCCGGGACTGGGAGGCGGCCCGCGCTCCGCTCCGGGCGCGTCGGGAGCCTCCTGTCAGCCTTGGGCTTCACCAGGCGCCTGACTTATTTTCCAATTCATTATTTTTTGAAAAAAGAAAAGCTGCTTTAATGGAAGCTTTTAAAATCCAGGAGCTTTGGGTTCCTCTACTCTGTCAGGCGAAAGTGGATTCATTAAAGTTGTTTTATATAAAAAAATGCATATACTTATGAAGCTTTCAAAAATTAGATTTTTCTCTTCTAGAGGCCAAACTTGGAACATGATTTCTGCAGTGGGGTGTGCGTGTTCCCTCAGCTGAGACAGCCATTTCTAGGGGCTCCCCACACCCACACCCCGCTTCTGTCCTGTGCTCTTGGGGACTTGGGCTTGCGTGCTCCTCCTGTGTGGCCGCCTGACTTTGGGGCGGGGGGTGTCAGTCAAGCTACAGTTTGAGAGGTTTTATGGGAAGAAAAAAAGCCATCCAGTGGGAGGAATTTTGGAAGATCCCGTAAATATTGAAGATCCTGAAGGGAGAGGGCGAGGCCGAGACCTGGTCGAAAGGAGGCTTGCTGGAGGCAGGCAGGGCGCAGGGCAGAGCTGGCACCGGGGCCCACACGGCGAGTTGTGTAAGGACAGCACTGGCCTCTGCCCTTCAGCTCCAGCCGCCGTGGCTCGTGGCCTGTGGCCCGAGGCCCGTGGCCTGGTGATGGCGTCAGGGACTCTCATAGTCACTGGGAAAGGGGGCTGGCAGCCCTCTTGCTCACCAGGCCTGTCTCTCAGGCTGGGCCCTGGAGATGGGGTTGCCGCAGGGACCTCTTCTAGGTCTCCCACCCTCCAACCCAGAGTCTGACCCCACCATCAGGCCTCTCCCAGTCTTGGGTTTGGGACTGACCCCCACAAGGACTGACCCCCACCGGGACTGACCCCCATCTGGGCTGACACCCTCCCCAGGGCTGACCCCCACCCTGGGGCTGGGCATTTGGAGTCTGTGGATGTGTCGGGTGCTCCCTGGTGGGGCCCCCGGGCACGCCCTGTGAAGGCACTGCAGGCCCAGCGGTCTCGGAAGCAGCCGCCCGCCTGGAAGGGCTGGTGAGGGAGCCGGGCTCCCTGTCTTTGTGCTTCTCTGCCTCCTCCTGCCCCTGGTGGGAATCCCAGGACACGCTCTCCTGGTCCCCCCCGGGTCCCCCGCTGGACTGGATCCGCTCCCCCACCTGTCAGCACAGAGCGGCCTTTCCCAGGCACCAGAGTAGAAAGCTCATCCGTTTTCCAAGAAAGGCCGCTGAGCGAGAGGCCAAATCGAGTTAGCGGTGCCAGGAAGCCGGCCCGGGGCAGCGTGGGTTCCTGTAAGGCCCGCCCCTGAGTGACAGCTGTGTCCCCGTTTCTGGGGGGAAACCGGGGAGACGGCGCTTCCCCGTGGCCCTCACAGCAGCGTGATTGACAGGCCCGTGCGCTGCACTCACACTCACACCCACACCCTCCCCTGCTCCTCTCACTCCGAAGCCTGTGCCTCCTGAACGAGACCGGGGGTTCCAGGTCCTGTGCTTTTCCAGGGGGTTCGTCCCCAGGGTCTCCATCGGCGGGCGCTGTGGGAGCCGGTGGCGGGCTCCCGGGCCAGAGGCGACCTCCATGCCGTGTGGGCTCCAGGGAATTTGCCTTATGGGGAGGAGTGGGACGGAGCCCACGGCCCACTCTATAGCGGACACGCTCCATGTCCATGTTGTGCGCTGTGCGCTGTGCGCTGTGCGCGGTGCTGGGCCACCCACCAGAGACCAGTGCGGACCCACGCTCACCTGGTGGGAGGGCAGAGGTGTGTCAAGAGGGAGGAAGGCAGAATCGCAGGCCATGCCGGGCCCACAGCAAAGCCGTGCTGTCTGGGTGGGCGGGTCAGGGACATGTCTCTGAGCGGTGACCTGGAGGATGGGTGGGAGTTAGCGGAGGTGGGGGTGGGGGGGTCCGGGACATGTCTCTGAGCGGTGACCTGGAGGATGGGTGGGAGTTAGCGGAGGTGTGGGGGGGGGGCAGGGACATGTCTCTGAGCGGTGACCTGGAGGATGGGTGGGAGTTAGCGGAGGTGGGGGGGGGGGGGCGGGACATGTCTCTGAGCCGTGACCTGGAGGATGGGTGGGAGTTAACGGAGGTGTGGGGGGGGGGCAGGGACATGTCTCTGAGCGGTGACCTGGAGGATGGGTGGGAGTTAGCGGAGGTGGGGGGGGGGGGCGGGACATGTCTCTGAGCCGTGACCTGGAGGATGGGTGGGAGTTATCGGAGGTGGGGGGGGGGGCGGGACATGTCTCTGAGCCGTGACCTGGAGGATGGGTGGGAGTTAACGGAGGTGGGGGGGAGGCAGGCACTGGGGAGCAGGCGATTGTTCCAGTCAGGGGAGTTGCCTTGTGAAGTTGTGTCCAGAGAGAGCGTGGTGTCCAGAAAGTGTGCGGCTAGAGCAGGAGTGAGGCTCCAGGATGGGCTGGAGTGGCGGCGGGTACTGGTGGCGCGGGGCCCAGGCCACTGGGGGCGTTTACACCACGTGCCTAGGAAGCACGAGGGCCCGGAGCGGGGTGGCTGGTGCGGGAAGGCCAGGGTGCAAGGCTATGCAAGAGCTGCCTGGAGACCACGGACCTGCTGCTACTAGTCTAGGTGCCACTCGGACCTGAGCGAGGCCATGGCTCCGGAGAGAGGTGACAGGTTCAGGAGGGTCAGAAAAGGGGTCTGCGGGGCCTGGTCATGCGTCGGACAGGGAGCGTGAGGCCCAAGCAGAGTCCAGGGCGGTGCAGGCTTTCTGTCTGGGCAGTGGCTGGAGGAGATGCCACTCCCTGTGACAGGACCGTGGGAGCATGAGGAGGCAGGGGGAGGCCAGGGGCACCAGACAGGGGGCACGGGGAGGCCAGGGGCACCGGGCAGGGAGCCCAAGGAGGCAGGGAGAGGCCAGGGGCACCCGGGCAGGGACCCCAAGGAGGCAGGGAGAGGCCAGGGGCACCCAGGCAGGGACCCCAAGGAGGCAGGGAGAGGCCAGGGGCACCCAGGCAGGGACCCCAAGGAGGCAGGGAGAGGCCAGGGGCACCCGGGCAGGGACCCCAAGGAGGCAGGGAGAGGCCGGGGCACCCGGGCAGGGACCCCAAGGAGGCAGGGAGAGGCCAGGGGCACCCGGGCAGGGACCCCAAGGAGGCAGGGAGAGGCCAGGGGCACCCGGGCAGGGAGCCCGAGGAGGCAGGGAGAGGCCAGGGGCACCGGGCAGGGAGGACGGGGAGGCAGGGGGAGGCCAGGGGCACCCGGGCAGGGACCCCAAGGAGGCAGGGAGAGGCCAGGGGCACCCGGGCAGGGACCCCAAGGGGGCAGGGAGAGGCCAGGGGCACCAGGCAGTAGGGTCTGTGAGTGGAAAACTCAGGGTGGGAGGCCCAGGAAACACAGGGTGGGGAGTAGATAGGAACTGCCAGGGGAGCCCTAGCCAGTTTGGCTCAGTGGATAGAGCATCGGCCTGTGGACTGAAGGGTCTCAGGTTTGATTCCATTCAAGGGCACATGCCTCTACCTCTACCAGTAGATGTGTTGGTCTCTATCTCTCCCCCTCCCTTCTACTCTCTAAAAGGCAATGGAAAGATAACCTTGGGTGAGGATGAAAATAAATACATAATAAAACCCCTGCTTTAAAAGAAACAAAAACTGCAGCTTCCTGATGAAGCTGCCCAAATGGCCATGTTTGTGATGTCTGGCCTCCCTTAAAACACAAAACAAAACAGTGTCTATAGTGTGTGTGTGGTGGGGGCATAGAGAGCCCCAAAGACCCAGCATTTAAGGGAACCCAGGCAGAACCCCCACGCAGTATCAGGAAGTGTCTGCGTTAAGGGGGACAGCCGCGTGCCCTCACAGGGGGAGACACCGGTGTGACCGGGAGGCGGCTGCTGGGCCCGGGGCCTGGGCTCATGGGGCTGTGTCAGGCCCAGCACCTGGGGGGCCCAGACACCCCGCCCTGGGCCTTGCTCGCCTGCCTGACTTCCTGTTGTGGCAACAACCGTGAGGCCTTCCAGCTCCTGTTTGCGACGAGCTTTGCAGTTATTCTTAAAGGGAGGCACGTGGCAGCCCTGCCGGGAGGGGTCATGTCCGAGCAGCAGCCGCCTCGCACCCAGACCCTGGCGGCTGCTGCTGAGGGTGCTGAAGGAGCAGGCTTCTTCATCTAAAAGAACTTCCTTTTGTGCTAGACTGAAGCACCGTCCACATTGGTCCCGAGAGCCAATGGGAAGCTGGGTTTGGGTAATCTATGCAAAGGCCCCTCAGCTGCCCCGCATCCATCATCCCAAGTGACAGAATTTATATCATTAATCATTGGCGGTAATAGAAAAGCCATTGGAATAGAATGTTGTCACAGGACAAATGTCTCCCAATTGCAAATAAATGTCTCAGCTTCCTGGACTGTGGGTTCAAGAAAGACTGTGGCTTCAAAACGGTACTTATCTGGCACCGGGAGGCCATGGCACCAGCCCATCTGCAGACCGCCTCTCCCGAGGACCCCAGGCCCAGGGGTGTCGCCCATGCAGGAGTGGGCAAAGGAGGGGGGCAGGTGCTGCCCTGTAACCCGTTGTGTCGCCCCAGGCCACCTGTCATCCTGCCCCGGCCCCGCCTCTGGCAGCTGCAACAGCTTGGACTCCAGGTGTGGGCTGCAGGCCCCCGTTCCCCGCTCCCCCCGGCCGGGGGCCAGGGCAGACCAGCCAGGCCAGGGGGAGCGGGCGGCCGCCTTCCCATCTGGAAATGAAGTCCACAGCGTTTTCTGGCTGCGTCTTTCTGCTCCGTGACCTGAAAACACTCTGTTTTTGGAAAGTGCAGATCTGCTGACACCTTTTTCCGGAGGCTTGTTCCTCTCTGTGGCCAGACGCCCTGCCTCGGCCCGGCCAGATGCTGCCGGAGGCCGGCGTGGGAAGCGAGGCGCGTGTTGCTGGGGTTTGAAGGATTTCGTTCTGTTTGGGCCTCAAGCTCTCCATCCACTCGGTGGTCTTGGAGCCCCGAGGGCCTGGCAGGAGAAGTGGGCACAGAGGCAGAGCAGGCCGAGCCTGAGGTTTGCAGGGGCCTGTTGGGGACCAACTGCGCGTGACCGACCATGCGTGTTATACCCCAGCCAGGAGACTGTGCTGACGGGCCAGGACAGGGCTTGTGGAGCGTGCTCAGCGGGGGAAGTTCATGCATCACGGCCTCTGGGCTGTGGAAGTGACCGAGACCGCTGACCAGGCTGTCCCTGACATTGGGCGGCACAGACTGGTCACATTTAAAAAACTTCTAATTTCATTAAGTGAGGCCATTAAAAGCCAGTTAGCAGCTACTGTGTCGTCATTTCATAAACGGAAGAATATTTAACACCAACAATATGAGGGACATCATTTCAAGATCAAGGATATTGTTTTAGATGGGATAAGTTTGGCTTTAGGAAGAATTTTTCCCATTGTGCTTGCTTTTGTTTCGGTTTTTCCTTCTCATTTCTTAAAAGGCTGGTAAGAATCTGTTCCTGGTGCCCAGTGCCCTCATTTCGGCTGAGCAGAGGGAGGGAAGGGCACAGGCGGGGCCCCCACCCAGGCCCAGTTATTTCTGGCTGCAGAGCAAATCACCCAGATGAGCAAAATCACTTACTAGCACTTCTGGTCAGAGGGCTGCCTGGGCTTGGGTCTCAGGGACCACAGGCCTTGGTCGCCGGGCCGAGCCATGGAGGGGCCGCTCCCTCCTTGTCCGGGGAGAGGCACACCGCTGGGGGCAGAGCCAGTGGCTCCTCAGCCTCGTCCCTCTGTGTGGTCTCCATGGCGCTCAGATTAGGCTCCTCAATGTCTGGAGGTGCCTGTCCCGAGAGCCGAGGGGGACTGTGCTGCCTTTAGGGGCCCGAAGTGTGACTTCTGCGTCATTATTCAAGGGGAGAGGACATAGACTCCGCCCCCCACCCCCATGGGAGGGCACTGAGGGGTTTGTAGATGAGTTTTAAACCCCTCACCGGCTACCAAGCCCCCCGGAAGCCAGGCTGTAATCTGGGGTGCTGGCCCCCCACCCCCACGCGTTCCCGCACAGTCTGGTGGAGGATGGAGGAGGTGGCTGTCTGGCGAAGGTCCCTGCTTGCACATCTATGAAGTAATAAATTTCATGGGTAAGGTAGAGTCCGTCAAATAAGTATCAATTAAGCTCTTTTATAATCATAACGGAGATGATGAATTAAAGTCAGCCTAGAGGAAAAAGCAGTGACAGAACAGGCGACAGGAGTTGGTGTGACTGCAGAGTGCCCAGCTCGTAATCGCCCTCCGGAGCGCCCGCTGTCAGCCTGTGGAGCGCCCACCGTATGCAAAGCCTGGGGTAGTCCCGTGGGGCCCGTGTATGTGGAGGTGAGGGGGCACCAACCTGCGCTTCCGCATATCCATGATAGACTGGGGTGCCCCCGTGTCACCCCAGGACAGAGTGTGGGGAGGGGGAGGACCGCCCTTTCTATCCCTCTGCGTGGTGGGGGAGCGGGCTGGCTGGCTTCTGGTTCCCGGACAGGCTTCCTCTGTTGAAGGAGATTTGATGTCAGTGTCCTGTGGGTGAGGAGGACCAGCAGGCCGTCCACAGCCACACGGCCGACCCTGCGGTTTGGGCAGCCCTCGGGGCTCCGTCCCTGGCCCAGCCTGTTCAAGGTCCCATGTGTGAGATGGAGGCCGGTGGATGGGGCAGGGAAGCAGGTTTCGAGCCACTGGGAAGGGTCATGCGTGAGAAGCGGGCAGCCACGCAGTTGCCTGGTGGTGGTGAGCTGGCTGGGGGCAGGGAGCAGGGCGGAGGTCCTGGCGGCCACTGGGGTCCCAGTTACTGAAACCCAGGCGCCCTCTGCCTCGGTCTGGCCCAGCGTCCTGCCTCCTCCGGGCCCCCGGGCCCCCAGCTGCCAGCAGCTTCTCTCCTGCGCTGGCTGGGCTTCCAGGAGAGCCTGGGTGTCCCTGCCTGCGCCCCCCTGGCTGTGGTGGCTCTGCCCTCCCTCCTCGGTGACACCTGCAGACCTTAATGCTTTGACATGTCAGCGGGCTGGGTTGGGGCGATAATTGTTTACACCACCGCTCTTGCCAAAGGGGAGGGGAGACAGTTCCCCAAGACATAGATCCACCAGAAACAAGGACCCCCGAGGCTGGCAGGCAGGGGGCGGGTATGGTCACCCCGAGTCAAAGCGGTAACAGCTCAGCCAGGCCTGGCCACAAGGTCACTGAGCCACCCTTCGGCCCGGGTGTGAATAGTGAGCTTTCCTCTAGCTGGGGAGCCGGGGGCAGAGCCCAGGAGCGGGGAAAGCCAGCCGCCGGGCCGGGCCGGGGAGGGCAGGTCGGCAAAGCCGGCTGGGCCAAGTGGCCTTAGAGCAGCGACTGCCCCTTCCTGAGCCAGGACACCGGCTCCGCAGGGTCACCTCCTTGGCGGCCGCTCCTCCTCCGCCCGCGCTCCGGCTGCGGCTCTCCTAGGCGGCGGGGAGGAGGAAGTGTATATTTAGACTCCTCTGCACTTGCCGTGGTAACAGCCGCTTTATTCCTGGTGAAGAATGAGGAAAGTGGGTCAGCGGTATTTACTAAGGAGCGGCTCCAGGCCTTGCTGGGCTATTTATAAACCTAAACATGCGAGCGAGTTTTTACATCTCATTGGCCGGAGCGCCGCGAACCCCCTCTTACTACGCGGCCCGTCCTGCGGATCCCCAGGAGTCGGGGCAGAGGACCTGCAAAGAGCGATTTTGATGGACTCGAGCAGCTCAGGCTGCCTCCTGGGCTGCCTCCTCTGGGGTTTTCCTTCCGTGACATCGTCTAGCTTCCGTGTGTGTGTGTTGGGGGGGGGGGGGCGGGGGCGGGTCCCTGTCCCTACACTCCGGCTGCAGGGCAGACCCGGCTGTGCGGCCCCTCGTGGCTGCAGGTGCGAGGGAAGGCGGCGGAGCCTGGGGACTGGGGGAGGCTATTTCGGAACCTGCCCTTGTGTTCCTCAGTGGACCAGCCACGAGGCTGCTCCGAGGCAGGTTCTGAGGGCTCGGCCGGCTCCCTGTCTCCCATCCCCCGCCTCTGATCTCGTGTGTCATGGGGTCACATGTTCACTCACCTCGCACCCCGTGCGCAGAGAAAATGCAGCTCATCCTTCTCTCCAAGGGGCCTGACCCCCTTTCCAGAGAGCAGGGCTGGGCCCTGGATTTTAGGTCCAGCCGGCGAGCTTAACCAGATGGTCCCCAGCAGCCCTGGAGGTAGCCCCGTCTCTGCCTGGCTGCTTGGGGTCCATGTTCATCTTCCTGAGGGCCCTGCCCCTGGGGTCTCGGCGTGTCCTTGTGACCTGGTGGTGGCTGAGGGACAGGGTCCCTGTGTTGGTGACCCCTTGGGGCCCTCCTGGGTGCCTGCTGCAGAGGCCGGGCTGTGAGCCCAGCAGCCAGTGGCCCCCTCTGAACGTTGGGAGGCGTTCCGCACCGATGGACCCGGCCCATTGTGCTCTCAGGACCCCAAGGCCCCTTCTGGCTGGAGAGGCCTATCCGTCCTGACCTCCTGACCGAGGGCTCAGCCTGTCCGGCTCCTCCCCAAGCCCAGGCCGCAGGCCTGGGGCTCTCATCCACCGCCCTGCTTCCGGAACGTGTCCACCAGGGGGCAATGTTTGGGTAAGAGTGAGGCTCCTCCCCTCACCCGCTGAATGAGGGGGGACCTCACTTCTCCCGGCCCCCACCTCCCACGGGTGTCACGTGGATAGAAAGTAACAATAATCATAGCAGTGACAGCCTCACTTAGCAATCCCTTCCTCTGCTCCAAGCAGCGTCTGCGCTCTCACCTGTGTGAGCTGATTTCATTTTCAGAGGGTTGTTGGGTGAAACTGTTCAGAGTCTGTCCTCAGGAGAGTGCCTGGCAGTCCCGGGTGGCGCTCCCACGAGGCCTGAGCCACGGTCACTCACTGTCTCATCCACCTGTGCCCAGTGGGAGGGGCCTTGGGCTGAGATTCCCCCAGACAAGTTCCCCAACTTTCTCTGTTCTCGGCACTCCAAGTGCCCCTATGATTTTTTTTGTGACATTCCAAAGCCCAACGAAATACCTAATAGTTTTGTTTATTAAGTAGTTAGATCCAAACACCTTCATAAATATCTGAGTCCTAACAACCTAATAGCTGTTGAAAATACAGCACACATAATTTTTTATTTCCTTCTTAAATAACCAGATTACTTCCTAATGGGATATGTGTGCCCATCAGGCAGGGGCAGCTTTTCAAACCCAGGAATCGGGTGGGGAATCCTCACTGGGCTTTGCGGGCTGCTTGCTTTAGTCTCGGTAACCACGGCTCACCCCGGCGGCGAGGACTCATGTCCTGAGAAGGGTGTGGCTGCCCTCCGGTGAGACTGTAAACCACCCCGGCCAGCAGTCCAGCTGCCTCTGACGGTGTCGGCGGACATCCAGGCGGCGTGTTTCCCTCCCTAAGTCAAACACTGCAGGTCTAGTGTGTTTCTGAAGCTCCCGGGGTGCCTTGGCGCACAGTTTGGGAACTGTGTTCCTAAAGCCTTGTGGCTTTCCGCTGGCCACCCAGGAGGCAGCTCATTTGCCCTCAGGGTCTCAGACTCCTACATGAGTCTTGGGTTCGGGTTTGTGGGACAGATGACAGGGACCCTGTGTCCCACCTTCTTTCTGTCTCAGCCCCTCCCCTCCGCAGTCTCTGGGCAGAGAGGTCTGTGTCCATGCTCCCCTCCCTGCGCATCCTGGTCTGCCTGGGGCTCCAGTCTCGGGGTCCCATCAGGGGTGGAAGGCCCGCCTCCACAGTCCCGGAAGAGGCCGTGACCCGACTGTCCCGGTGCCGGTTCAGAACACCCTGTCTCAGCAGCGTGCTTTCTGGTCTGCGCGCTGCTGACACCAACAGATCCGCGCCTGCCACTCAGGGCTGGGAGGGCCCTTTGCTGCTTTGGTGGTGGTGGTGGTGGGTGGTGGGGGATGCGCGGGGGGAGGGACTCCCGCCCAGAAGTACTGACCCCATTGCTTCCACAGGCAGGGAGCTCCCAAACCATTAGATTGACAAGCCAGGGGGTCTGGGAAGGGCTTGAAACTGCTGTGCCCAGGGTGTAAGAGGGAAGCAGGTGCCCGCACTTCCTGTCTGCAGGTAAGGCCAACCGTAAACCAGGTGGGCAGGGTTGTGCCCTGTGAAACCGGGCTGCACCCCAGGGCCTTTGCTTCTGCTGCTCTGGCTCTCACACAGCCCCTGCTCTTCACTGTCACTCCCGTCGACCTCTCTCATTGTAACTCTCCCCCAGGGAACCTCCACTGCGGCCTTCTCCCCCGGGAAGGGACCTCTGGCTGCTCTGGCGGCCTTGCTCCCAGATGGGCCCTTCCAGGGTTCTGGCTGCCTGCATTGCTCTTGCCCCCCTCAGCGGCCCTCTGTCCGCTCCGAGATCTCAGCCAGCTCCTGCTCTCCTCAGGCCCTTTGCACTGCCACCTCCTCCCCCCTCCCCCCCCCGCCCCCGAACCCTGTCTTAGTTGTTCCCGTGGTTGGACCCGCTCATTTCCCAGGTCTCCATTCCTTCCTTTCTCTCTCGCGCTCTTTCTTTTTTTAAAAAAATATTTTTTATTGATTTCAGAGAGAAAGGGAGAGGGAGGGAGAGAGGAACATTAATGATGAGGGAGAATCATTGATCAGCTGCCTCCTGCACGCCCCCAATGGGGATGAAGCCTGCAGCCCGGGCATGTGCACTAAGTGGGAATTGAACCCTGACGTCCTGGTTCATAAGCGGACGCTCGACCACTGAGCCACACGGCCAGGAAGTGCCACTCTTAAAGGGCCCCTGTGAGCACTGTGTCCAAAGAAAGCCCCCAGCTCCCCATGGGCTCCTCACGCCCTTTGAACTTGAGCTTCACCCTGGCAGAGACCACATCTGCGGCTTTGGTGGTGTTTCCCAGGCCCCTGCCCTCCGTTGCACCCGGTGAATGTGCCCCGAGGAGAGAGCTTTCACAGGGCAGTGGCTTTTTTAAATAGAAGGAACTCGAGGGGTCACCAACTTTTAATTTTGCCAAGTAAGATTTAGAGACATTCCAGCAACCATACATCATCAGCGTTTCATGGAAGGAAAGTTGGAAGGACACATCTCAGAATAAAGGACAGTTCCCTAAATGGAATCAATGCCGCTTTATCGAAATGTGCTGCGCTGTCCTTTTCTCCTCTCGCAGGGGGACGGATGGAAACCCTCACGAAACGACGCGAGGCTGCCAGTCCGTGCCCCCTCATTCCCGAGCCACTGGTCCCCTCCTGTGGGGAGCCGCGGTCGAGACCCAGGCTGCCCCTGCCCAGGCCGCTCCTCTGTTCCATGCTCCGTGGGTCCCCGGATCCACCCGGATCTGCCCGACGCCCCGCTCCCAGCCTGCAGGCCTGGCTTCCTCCCCTGGCTCCTTGGTAACTTGTCATCATTTGTCTGTGCGTGGGTCTCCCTGGCAGAGGACGAGTTCTGGGGGCAAGACCAAGGCCCCCCTCCCCCCCCCACGCCGCCCAGCGCGGCCCTCACTGTGTGCTCGCCTGCCTAACCCGCTGCTCGTGCCCGTCTCTGAGCACGTGGCAGGGACCAACCTCAAGCCACAGCTCCTGGGTGCGTGGCACGGGGCTTTCTCTCTCTTCCCGTGGCTGAATTTAGTTTCTGTTTCAGCCCTTCACTCCCCCAGGCCACAGAAACATAATGGCACTTATTTCTGGGGTTTCTCAGTTGACTTGAAGCCTCCCCCACTGCCCCGCGGGGTCCATTGTTATGTGAGGACACAAGTGACATGATACATTGCACATATTTAAAAAACACATCTGGCCTGGCCGGTGTGGCTCAGTGGTTGAGCATCTACCCATGACCCAGGAGGTCACCAGTTTGATTCCCTTTCAGGGCACACGCCTGGGTTGCCAGCTCGGTCCCCTACCCCTGGTGGGAGCGTGCAGCAGGCAGCTGATCGATGATTCTCTCTCTCACTGGTGTTTCTCTCTATCCCTCTCCCTCCCTCCCTCTCTCAAATCAATAAAAAATAATAAAACCTACACCTGGATGGGTTTTGGCAACACCATCACCAAATCAAGAGAATGAACATATCCCTGCTCGCAAACCCACGAGTGCCCCCAAGTCCCTTGGTCATTCCTGCTCCAGGCCCTCTGACCTCCCTCCCCAGGCAGCCGCTGTCCTGCTTTCTATAACATTTCTGGAGTTTTACGTAAATGGAATCACGCAGTCTGCCCTCCTCTTTCGCCTGCCTGTTCTCACTCGGCGTGGTTATTTTGCGACTCATCCACGCTGCGCCGGCCAGTTCCTGTCGTCTCCTCACTGGGTATGTCCACCGTGTGGGTCCGAGGCAGCTTGTCCACTCCCCGCGGACGCATGTTCCAGTTGTTTCCGTCTGTGGCTGTTGCAGAGAGGGCTGCTGGGCGCAGCTGTGTCCCCGTGTGTGCGGACACGGGCTTCCCCTTCTCCGGGGCCAGCACCTGGGAGTGCACAGCTGATTGTGTGGGAACTGGCCCTGCTTTCTTTGTCTTTCTTTTTTTTTTAAATTTAAATCTTTATTGTTGAAAGTATTACATAGGTCCTCCTTTCCCCCATGAACCTCTTCCAGCCGCTCCATCCCCAGCCCCCGGCCCTCACCGCCCCATTGTCTGTGTCCACGGGTTCTGCATCTATGCACACAGGTCACTGGTTGATCTCTTCCCTCCCTCCTCCCCTGCTTCCCTCTGAGGTTGAACGTCTGTTCATGCTTCTGTGTCTCTGGGTCTATTTTTTGATCATCAGTTTATTTTGTTCATTAGATTCCACATATGAGTGAGATCATGTGATATTTATCTTTCTCCAACTGGCTTATTTCACTCAGTGTAATAATCTCCAGGCCCATCCATGCTGTTGCAAACGGTAAGAGTTCTTTCTTTCTTATCGCCGCATACTATTCCATGGTGTAAGTGTACCATAATTTTTTATTTTTTATCTGCTCATTGGCTGACGTGGCCCTGCTTTCCACCGAGGAGCGGTGCGCCGGTCTCCCTTCCCACCAGCAGCACGGAGTTCCGCTCCTCCGCGTCCTGCCAGCCCTCCGCAGGGCCATCCTTTAGACTCTGGCCATCCTGACAGGTGTCAGAACTAGTTTCCTGGTCGCTAATGAGGTGCACGCACTTATTTGCCACCCCTACAGCCCCCGGGTGAGTGGGGCTGGTTCTGCCCGAGTCTGACAGTTTGTGCGCTCCGTCGGCTCTTCAGTGGGAATGCGCCTCACAGAGATTCCTTCCCGGCGGTGGCGTCTCCTTCCTTCTCTTTGCAGAGTTCATTCTGATGAAGCCCAGGTGACCCATCTCTTCTGCTTTTATGGAACTTGACTTTGGTGTCGTGTCTAAGCGACCTTGGCCTAGCCCCCGGTCACAGATCTTCTCCCTGCGTCCCACAGCTTTGCAGCTGGTCTGGCGTCCAGTCCGAGTTCATTTCAGATGCGGGAGGCTCCCTTCTTGCCGCCTGGGGACGTGCTTATTCCAGCAGCATCCATAGAGAAGCCTGCCCTTCCCCCCCAGCATGAACCGCCTCCTGCAGTTTGAGAAGGAGGCCTTTGCTCCCGGGGACCAGGGCCTCTACTGGGCTCTGCTCTGTGTCATGGGGCCGGTGTCACCCTGTCGCGGCTGCTGCAGCTCCGTGCGTCCCTCCCCAGCCTCGCTCTCCTTCGTGGCTCTGCTGCTCAGGCCCTTTGCGTTGCCATGGGTTTCAGAATGGGCTCCTGTGTTGAAGCAGAGGCTGCTGGGAGCTGATGGGGATCGAGCCCCACATCGTGGGCCTTTCTGAGTTCTCAGCTCTCTGAGGGAGCGTCTGGGTGGGAAGGCGCTGCGTCCGTGAGAGGAGAGGGCTGGTGTTTATAAGGCGCTCCGGGACGCTGGGCCTTGGCTGAGGGGCTGGGGTCCTCGCTGAGGATGCAGACCCGGCAGATCCCAGCCGCCTGTGGAGGTGCCCGGTGCCCGGTGCCCGGTCCTGGGCCGAGGTTGGGAAAGTGCAGGTGGAGGCTCCTTTAATCTGCCTGTGTCACTCGCCTTAGGCTTAGTGCTTGAGGTTCCACAGGTGTGAACGTATGCCCACCCTTTGTGGAGCCTCAGGTGACCCTCTGAATGTTCTAGAATAGTGGTCGGCAAACTGCGGCTCGCGAGCCACTTGGGGCTCTTTGGCCCCTTGAATGTGGCTCTCCCACAAAATACCACGTGCGGGCGCGCCTGTACGGTGCGATTGAAACTTCGTGGCCCATGCGCAGAAGTTGGTATTTTGTGGAAGAGCCACACTCAAGGGGCCAAAGAGCCGCATGTGGCTCACGAGCCGCAGTTTGCTGACCACTGTTCTAGAACATTCAGACTTGCTAGTGTGGTCTGTCTGGGCTGGCCACGTGTCTCTGTGTTCCTGGTCACAGGTGAGCTGTGGAACTCCTCACCGCCTTCCAGGCGGGTCTGGCAGCTGCAGGAGCCGCCTGAGCCCGGGCAGTGCCCTCACTTCCCCAGCCCTGCTCTCGGGTGAAGGTTCTGCAGGAGACAGGCAGGTGCAGGGGACACACAGGTGCAGGGGACACGCAGGTGCAGGGGACAGGGAGGTGCAGGGGATAGGCAGGTGCAGGGGACAGGGAGGTTCAGGGGACACGCAGGTGCAGGGGACAGGCAGGTGCAGGGGACACGCTGGAGCAGGGGACGGGCAGGTGCAGGGGACACGCAGGTGCAGGGGACATGCAGGTGCAGGGGACACGCAGGTGCAGGGGTCAGGCAGGTGCAGGGGACAGGCAGGTGCAGGGGACACGCTGGTGCAGGGGACGCGCAGGTGCAGGGGACAGGCAGGTGCAGGGGACACGCAAGTGCAGGGGACAGGGAGGTGCAGGGGACACGCAGGTGCAGGGGACACGCAGGTGCAGGGGACGCGCAGGTGCAGGGGACAGGGAGGTGCAGGGGACAGGCAGGTGCAGGGGACAGGCAGGTGCAGGGGACACGCTGGTGCAGGGGACAGGCAGGTGCAGGGGACACGCTGGTGCAGGGGACAGGCAGGTGCAGGGGACAGGCAGGTGCAGGGGATGCGCAGGTGCAGGGGACAGGCAGGTGCAGGGGACACGCAGGTGCAGGGGACACGCAGGTGCAGGAGAAGGTGGGCCCCGAGGAAACGCTGACATGCATTCAGTGGGCTTCCCCAGGGCCACTCCCTCGAGGCTGCCCCTGGGGAGAAGGCGCCCTTAAACTGTCAAAATAAAGAGTCAACCAAATGCTTAGGCCAGCGGAGCGCACTTGCTCAGGCGACAGGCCGCCGAGGCAGGGGCTGTCCCTGCGATGGGTTACGCGGACAAAGAGGCTGTCGGGGAATGTAAGGAACGGAGGAAAAGTGTTAAAATCCTGGAAGCTACCTGGTCAATAATACATTAACTTTGGGATTCATAAAAAGAAATCGTGGTGAAAATCTCCCCAAATAAGTTTTTATTCCGAAATCTGATGACAGCTCCCGGGAGCTCTGGCGGTCGGGGTGAGTGTTCTGAAATACAGCCCGAGGCGCAGACAGTGTCCGACGAGGAAGTATTATGAAACCCATCAGCGGGGCTCCCCGCGTGGCAGTTGGGAGGTAAAGCCTTTCTCCTCTGCAAGGCCAAGTGGCTCTTAATTCCTCCCGGGAGACCGCCGTGGAGTGCTCGCCGCCCGCGGACGGGGGCCGGGCGGGCTTTCGCCCTGGCACCTGCAGCAGCAGAGTGACGGATGAGGAAAATATATTTAATTATCATTCCGTGCCACGCCGCTGTCTGCTCCGCCGCAGGCTGCAGCTGCTGGCGCACGCGTCCTCCTGCCGGCAACGTGCTGATCTCCGCGAAGGCTGCTCTCTCTCCGAGCAGATTGACTTGTGGAGGCCGGGCCGGCCGGCCTGCAGCTAGCGAACCCATGTGCCGTGCCCGCTCCAATTGTCTGATCCGCCCCCTTCAGATCAGCGCTGGGATTGGGCTTTTGTAAAGAACACATTTGCACGAAGCAAACTTCTCCGTGGTCTTCCTGCCCCGAAATGAATGCTCTTCCTTCCCTGGCCGTACAGTGGCAGCTGATGGTGGAGGTTTCGGCCAGGAGCTTGGGGACCATGTAGCTTGCGTCTCAGAGGGGAGGAACCCCAGACCCCTGGCTGGACCCTCTCCTTCCCCATCATTTATATATCACATCATCATCATCCCCACAGAGGCAGGAGGGCAGGCTCGGGGGCTCGGAGAGGAGGAGGTCTGGGACTGGAGCCCTTGTCCTTGTGGCTGTGAGAGGACCAGGGACTGGGGTGATGAGCCTGAGCCTAGAGGATGACTCCACAGAATTGCCCTCCTGTTTGCCTTCTGTCAGAACCTTCTGGAAAAGGAAACCCTGGGCACACACCCGCCTTGGGTGGAGAGCATCAGATTTCGTGGAAAGAAGGGCTCTGGCTGGCTGTAGGGAGGCTGTGCCATCAGCCCACACCCAAGGCGGTGTCGTTCCCGACAGAAACGGCCCAGATAATAGGCAGCGCCTAATGTGCAATTTCCCTGCCGTGTCTCTTCTTATCAAGAGAAGCCACTCGATGTTTTGTGTTCGGTGGGATTTAGTACAAAGTGATGGAATTTCCACCGAAAGTAAATTACAATACGGCAGCTGGCTGAGCAGTGGGCTGCAGGGAGGGCTGATGCTGAGTGTTCCTGACGGGCCTGCGTGGCCGGTGGCCGAGGCGATGCCTGGGGCTGGGGCGGGAGCGGGATGAGGTTTCTGTGAATGTGAGCGGCACCGGGAGGGGCTCGTTTCCTCTGACCTTCTCTTTGATGAATAAGGATGCGAGATTGCATCTGCTGAGCCTGCAGACCGGAGGCTGGGGGAGGAAGCAGAGCTCTGGCTTATGGATTTGGGCTGTGAGCAGGGCGCTTAGCCACAGACCTTTCCATGTATTGATCAGATTTTGCCTGTAAATTGGAGAGAGTCCATCCTTATTACTTCCACCATCATCACCATTATCCCATCATTTCTGTCACCATCCCCATCATCCCCATCATCCCCATCACCTCCATCCCCTCCATCCCATCATCATCTCCACCATCACCATCATCACTATCACCCCATCATCACCATCCACATCCTACCATCCCCACCATTATCACCATCATCACCATCACCATCATCATCCCACTATCACCATCATCACCATCACCACCATCATCCTCATCCTCATCATCCCCACCATCAACCACCATCATCACCATCACCACCATAATCCCCATCATCCCCATCTTCATCATCCCATCACCATCATCATCATCACCATCATCTCTATCCCCATCATCCCCATCATCACCACTGCCACATCACCATCACTGTCATCACCATCACCATCATTGATCACCATCATCCCCATCCCCATTCCTATCATCATCACTATCACCACTTGTTAAGGACCAGGCTAATGTTTTTAAATTCATCATCTTTAATCACAAGAGCCAGATATTATTCTGTTTATTTTACAGATGAGAAAACTAAGGTTGAAGTAAGTGACAGGAGTAAGACTGGAAGCCAGGTCCTGGAGCCTGCCCTCTTGATCACATCTTTCCATTTAGGCAATTTATATATTCATCATTATCATCACCATCACCATCACCATCATCATCATTATCACACCATCAACATCATCATCCTCCTCCTCCTCATCATCATCACCATCACCATCATCATCGTCATCATCACTTATTAAGGACCAGGATAAGTCTTTTAAATTCATCATCTTCTTTAATCACATGAGCCAGATATCATTCTGTTTATTTTACAGATGAGGACACTGAGGTTGAGTTAAGGGACAGGGGTAAAACTGGAAGCCAGGTCCTGGAGCCCCCTCTCTCGGTCACATTTTCCCATTAAGGAAATGTAAATATACATCCATATTTAATTTTATAGGATGAAGGAAGGAAAGAGAAAGCCAACTCTGCTCTTTTCAAGAAAAGTTTGAGGATGTCAGCAATTTTGAGCTTAAAGACTGACACTTGCAGATTTCTGCTCCCATGTGGCTGACACCCCCTAAGCCAGCGGTTCTCAACCTGTGGGTCGCGACCCCTTTGGCGGTCGAACGACCCTTTCACAGGGGTTGCCTAAGACCATCTTGCATATCAGATATTTACATTATGATTCATAACAGTAGCAAAGTTACAGTTATGAAGTAGCAATGAAAATAATTTTATGGTTGGGGGTCACAACATGGGGAACTGTATTTAAACGGCCAGGAGGTTGAGAACTACTGCCCTAAGCTCTGGGGACTAGGGCACCTGAGAGAAGGCTGGCTTGGGGCGGGGGGCGGGGCGGGGCGGGCAGAGCTGTGAGGGGACAGAGGAGGTGCTGTGAGATCCTGGCCCCAGGAACTTGGAGTCACAGCCGCTAGTGGGGAGCCGAGGGGGCGGAGCCACTCTGGCTGCTGGAGAGGGGCAGGATGGGACGGGTCTCTTGGAGGCGTGGCCGGCAGGCCTTGGGCACAGACACAGCCTGAGTGGTCACCGCCGTCCCTCACAGGCAGCGTGGCCCTGCTCTGCCGTTTGTTGGTCCTGGTGGTGTCCAGGGGCCCGCACTATGATCCCACTCTGTCCTGGCCGTATGGCCTCCAGGAGGCCTGGCTCTGGGGTTTCTGGCCTGTCTTGAGCCCTCTGGCATCCAGTGGTCCCTGGGGGCTGTGGGTTTGAGGCTGGCCTGCACTGGGATTGTGACTTCATGGCTGAGCTTCCCGGACACACGGCAGGGCTGCCAAGCATGGAGGACATGCTGCCTTCGCCTCTGCTACCCACCTCTCCATACGGATCTCGGGGTTCACGCCAGCTCCCCATGGAGTCCTGACTATCCAAGGCTCTCAGAAAACAGCTTTCAGCACATACATGTTACGTGTCTGCTGTAGACCAGGTGTGGGAAACCCAGGGACGGTGATGGCTCGGCCTGTCCCCATGTCCCCATGTCCCCATGGGTCATTACTAGGCCTGGGGCCATTGGGACTTGAGGCGTAGCCAGAGGAACAGGCATCTCCCCGTGGGCCCATGGAAGGCCTAGGAGAAGGACCCGGCAGGACTGGCCCATCAGGGTAACTCCGGGCAAGAACTGAGAGCGAGTTTATTTCCGAGCGAGGCTGATGACTTTCCTGTCCACATTGATTTTATTAAGCATTTTATGTATTATTCCAAAGCCACAGAGGACGCAGACAGTTAGAACACATAATGGGTTGTGTGTTTTGTAATTATCATATGGCCTGCGTCCAGAAAGTAGAAAAGCAAATAAACACGATTGCTTTCCAATAGCAGGGAATCACCATGGTGATGTGTGGACGGGCGGGAGCCCAGCACCGCCCAGTCCGCCTCAGGACCAGAGCCGCCCATCGTGCAGGAAGGTGGTGCCGGGAGTGGTTCCTGGCCCTGCGTCTGGGGGTGCGGGGCTTCTGCGCAGCCCCTCCTAGTGGCGTGTCCCTCCCTCGGGCCCGGGACCCTTTGTTTTCCTTCACTGACACGTCCCTCAGGCCCCTCAGGTCCCTGTGGTGTCAGGTCCCCTGGGGAGCTTTCCTTTCCTTTCCGAACAACCCAAGCCGGCCTGGTCCTCGCTCAGTGCAGGCTGCTCTCCTCCTGGTGGCGTTTCCTCTCCCGCTTCCAGGGCAGCGCGACCTCCCGTCCTCCCAGCGCCTCTCGCAGCTGGAAGGGCGCACAGCATGTGGCAGCGGCATGCTGCAACATTGACCGGACGCATGAACGAGTGAATGAATGGTCCTCCCTGGACTGTGAGCTCCGCCTCGGCCATGTGGCCAGCGCTGTGCACCCCGGGGCCTAGAATGGTCCCACCCGGAGGCTGGTGCGGGGGCCCTGCCGGGGCCGGGCTGGGCCGGGCCTGCGGATCCTTCAGCACGTGAAGAGGAGACGGGCTTTGGGAGAGCCAGGAGTCCAAAATGAGTTACCATCCTGAGAGGCTGTAGAATCAGGGGCTCGCTGGTGTGACATGGGTCACGTGGGGGGAGAGGGCCAGGGCAGGTGTCCACTCTGCAGGCGTCACCATCACTTTGTCTCCTTCACCCCCCATTTCTTCCCATGCGAGGCCCGCCTGCTCCAGGTGTGCGGGGCGTGCTGGTCGCGTTTTCCTGCGGAGGAGCCCGCACAGCCAGTCCGCCCTTCCTGTCTGTATCGCCGCTTCTTGGGTTCCATCCCCCCGGGGGCTCACCACGGCAGGGCTCCCAGCAGCGACCCTGAATCCGCTTCAGTTGTCCACGGCCTCTGGGCGCCACGATGCCCTGCAGCGCAGGTGCCATCGGGAGGCGGTGGCCCGGGAGAAGGATGCCCGGCACCCCCAGGTCTTGGCTTGTGAGGGTCCCAGCTCCCAGCAGCTTGTCCCGGGCCCAAGTCCCTCAGGGCTCAGACGCCGGTGTGTCCATTCATGACCCAGAGTACTGGGCCACGCTGCCTTCCCCTGTTTCCCTAGAAACTGACCCCTGGCATGGATTTGGGGCCAGTGGTCTGTCTGGGAGGCGACCCTGCAGGGGTCTGTGAGCAGTTCGCCCTGTGGGCTCAGAGCCGGCAGGAGCACACCACAGGGTGGTCCGCTGGGTGGGGCGGCTGAGCCGGGCACGACCCACCTGCTCCTGCCCGTCCCGGGCTGAGGCCATCCTGGGTGAGAGTGGCCCCGCAGCTCTGAGCAGACCTGTAGACCGACAGCCTGGCTGAGAGCCGTGGTCAGTGCTCAGATGGTGCCCAGGTGACCCCTGGACCAGGGAGGCATACGGGTGGGCCAGTCCTCGCTGTAACCTCGTCCAGCCAGCCAGTGCCCGGACAGGCCAGAAGCCAGTGTGGCCACTCGGGCAAGGCCACTTGGGGCAGGATCAGGGCTTCCCCCAGGATGCCTGCAGGAGAGGCGGGAGGCTCGGGTCCCGGCAAATTCAGCCACCAGAGGACGAGAGGAATCGGGCCAGGATGGGGCTGAGGCTGCTGGCCTGGCTGGGGCTGGGCGGCCAGCGGTGCATTGGGCTGAGCTGCCGTCTGGGGGAGCCTTGCCCAGTGGGGTTCAGCGCCAGGGCCTGTCCTCTCTCGTCACTCCATGGGCTACACACACGCCTGCCTTATGCCCTGATTCTCTTTCACCTTTTAAAGCCCCATTTTACAAATGGTTTTCTGCATACTCCGAGTGCTGCTCACAGCGCTCACACCGTGGCATAGCTGGCCCACACAAGGCACCCTGTTCAGAATTTTTAATCAACTGTGGCAAGTTGCCCAGCCATTTAAATAAAAAGTATATAGTGAATTTAGTATGTTTAATACTACAGTGACATTCGCCTTATATGTGTACTTAGCAATTTCAAGCAGTGTGACAATTTTATGAAACATTCCTTTTCATGTGGCTGGTGGATAAACCCTGGAATTGAAATCCTGGGGTCTTTGTGTAGCCAGCAGAGGAGGGGGTGAGCTCGGAAGGAAGGCTGCCCCCTTCAGGCCAGGCCGCTCCTGTCCCCAGAGGCCCAACAGCCTGGGCTGCCCTTCCCCCAGTGGTTCCAGTGTGCCCAGTCATTACCAGGCTGCACTGGGCAGGGCCTGTGTGTGTTGGTAGGTGGGACCCCAATTCCGTGTTGCCCAGGGGCCTGATCTTGCACCTGGGCAGCCTGCTCTGGGGGGGGCCATGTTGATGCAAGGGGACCTAGCCCTTCATTACATGATTGAACTTGTCCATTGCAAGTGTATAAAATGCTATTGGTTTTCATATGTTGATCAGGTATCCTGCAACCTTGCTGAACTTATTCTGATAGTTTTCTTGTTTTGTGTGTATGTGGATTCCTTAGGATTCTCTCTATATAAGATCATCTCATCTGCGAGTAAAGATAGTTTTACTTTTTCCTTTCCAATATGGAAGCCTTGCGTTTTATTTATTTAATTTAATTCAATTCTATTTTCTTACCTTATTGCCCTGGCTAGGACTTCAAGTACAATGTTGAATGGAAGGAATAAATGATTTAATTAATCCTTACGTTATTTCATTAGAGTAATCGATCTTTATTCCCATTTGACAGGCACGCACACTGAGGCTTAGAGAAGTTAAGTTGTTTGAGGACACACAGCTGATAAGGGACAGAGCTGTGGGGCCCGCCCAGAACTTCAGTTCACTTGTTAGGGTCCTTCTCCCTGAGTGGTGCCATGTCTGTCTGTGGTGAGACTTAGCAGAGAGACCAAGGCCAGCCTGGCCAAGGACATTCAGAAGGTTTAAGGACAAGTTCCGAAAGTCTCGCTAGCAGCTCTAAGCTCCCTCTGTGTGGCTGGATACCCCCATACGTAGCTGTGTGGGCGGGGAGCCAAATGAAAGCTAACGTGTACGTGGTCCTGAAGGCTTCCCCTTCAGGTATCGCCCTCCATCCTCTAGCTGCAGGTCAGACCAGAAAGAAGCCTATTGTCCCATTTTATTGATGAGGAGCTGGCTGAGTGTCTCGCCCGGCCTCTGGGGGGCGTGGGGTGGGGAACGTGGTAGAGATGGGGCGTCAGATGGGTTTAATGCCTTCCACCCGCTGCCCTCCGTGCTGGACACTTTACACACAGCCTGTACTCGGTCCTCACTGGGTATCGCTCTGCCTTTGCTGCCTCTCGGAACATCGATGGCTGCTCAGCCCAGCCGCCAGCTGTGGCTTCCCGGGTGCCGAGCAGCATCTCCTGCCCACGGCTCACCAACAGCAGGCCCGGGCTCTGACCCCACACGCTCCTGCTGTCCCTGCACCCCGAGGCCGGCAATGGTTAAGGAAGTTCATGAAAGGGAAAGGAAATGGGAAAAGCACGATCCCCCGAGGCCGAGCCCTGCCTGGTTCTGCCGCTCCCCGAGGTGTCCCCTCGCTGCGCCACCCCCCACTCTGGTTTCGCTGCTGGGGATCGTCCGGGGAAAAGCGGAGACCTGTTCATGCACACGCCTGCCTTGTCCACGAGCAGCTGACTAATCCAGTCCCTGTGACTGATCCACTCCCGACTCCATCATTAGAGCCGGCGGTTCATGGAAATGGGTCAGATGTTTCCCTTTCAGCCCCACACCTGGGTGTTCCCGGGGGAAGCAGGTGAGGGGAGGTGAGCAGTGCTGGGCTGGTGCCTGGCATGGGAGGGTCTGTATTGCTGATCTCCGTTCTCCGGGGCTGGAACCGGACGGATCCCAAGTGGGCACTGAGGCCTCTCCCGCCAACATAACAGGATTCCATCCGCGCGCTCAGGGTGGTGCCATGGGCTTTGAAACAGGCACCTGCAGGTGGTCGCCTCTCTGTAGACCGTGTGGCGATGCTCTGCGTGAGGATTCTGGAAAGGCGATGCTGGCCTCTGTGACTTCCCTTCCCGTTCCATCCCAAGAGCCAGTGCTTTGCTCCAAGATGACACCGCTCCCTGAGGCCGGATAGAGCTGCAGACAGGCCACAGAGGAAATCGCCACCCAGCCTGCCCTCAGGCCTCTCTGCCTGGGGACCTGCATCCGGGCAGGTAGAACCTGGATGTGGGAGTCTGACCCCTGGCAGCTCACTCTCTGGGTGACCTTGAGCCCACAGTTTAGTAGTTTTGATCCTCAGTTTTCTCCTCATAAAGCTCACTTAGTCCAAGTTCATTTTCCGAAAGAAGGCACTGGATTTTGGAACCATCCAGAGCTATAGAGCGGGTAAGTGGAGAAGGTCAGGGCTGCGACGTGCACTGATCGCTACGGTATGGCAGGACTTCTGTGTCCAGCGTCCCGACCAGCCTCAGCAGTGCTGGCTCTGCCCCCATTGGACGGGAAAGGACTTAGAGACTTGGACGGGTGGGTTACTGTGCTGAGACCACCCAGCAAAACCACACAGAGTCCAACTGGAATCCATGTGTGCTGACTGCAGGCCCAGCTTAGTCGGACATTTGTCCCTAAACCCCAGCTCTCCCATTGGGCGTCTCTTTTGATTTAGTGAAATAGGAACATGTGCCTGCTGATGTGCCACCCTGTCAAACGGAGAGTAAGCTCATCCGAGTGACTGTGACCCAGCCTCAACCACTCTATCCACCCATCCATTCACCTATCCACCCACCCATCTGCCCATCCACTCCTTCATCTGTCCACCCATCCATCCATCCATCCATCCATCCATCCATGCACCCATCTGCCCACCCACTCCTTCATCCATCCATCCATCCATCCATCCATCCATCCATCCATCCATCCATCCATCCACCCACCCACCCATCTACCCATCTATCCACCTATTCACCCACCCATCTGTCCGTCAATCCATCCATCCATCCATCCATCCATCCATCCATCCATCCATCCACCCATCCATCCACCTATCCACCCACCTGCCCATTTGTCCATCCATCCATCCATCCATCCATCTATCCATCCATCCATCCATCCATGCACCCATCTGCCCACCCACTCCTTCATCCATCCATCCATCCATCCATCCATCCATCCATCCATCCATCCATCTATCCACCCACCCATCTACCCATCTATCCACCTATCCACCCACCCATCTGCCCATCCACTCATCCATCCATCCATCCATCCATCCATCCATCCATCCACCCATCCATCCACCTATCCACCCACCTGTCCGTTTGTTCATCCATCCATCCATCCATCCATCCACCCACCCATCCATTCCCAGATGCTAGCTTTGCATCTTACTGTGTGCCTTTGGGTAAGTCATCTAACTTCTCTGAGCCTTGGCTTTCTCATCTCTACATTTTGGGAACTATTCCCTATCTCACAGGGGTATTGTGAGGATTAGAAGTGATATGCATGGAAAGTCCCTAGCATGGGCCTGACATACTGAATGCAATGAATTCTGGTTGAAGGAATGAATGTCTCAGTTTTTCTGTCTGTAAAATGGGTATTATAAAAAGCATCTTTACCTCATGGGACTATTGGGAAAACCCAAAGAGACAGTAAAGCCCTAGCCCAGCATTGGCACTTGGGAAACCTGGGTCTTCTCCTAATGTTCAGGTGGGAGCGCCCAAGGGGACCGTTCTGTTCGCCCTCCTTTCCCGTCGGGCTCAGCTCCCCAGAGTGCTCACGGGGCAGCCCTGGGCCCCGTCACTTCATGCCAGGGCTGGCGCGGAGAGAGCCTTGCCCTGTCCTGGGAAATGCCCCTTCCTCAGCCGTCAGCCTGGGAGGTCCAGAGTGGGGCACCCTGCGAACTGTGGGGTGTAGTTCAGTGTGAGCGTGCCGTGCGAACTGTGGGGTGTAGTTCAGTGTGAGCGTGCCGTGTGAACTGTGGGGTGTAGTTCAGTGTGAGCGTGCCGTGTGAACTGTGGGGTGTAGTTCAGTGTGAGCGTGCCGTGTGAACTGTGGGGTGCTGGACAACTGGGCAGCATGCCATGCAAACTGGGGGGGTGCTGCTCTCCTTACCTGTGTCTGGCCTGGCTTCCTGCCCCTCCCTGCAGCACCTTGCTGCCTCCTTGACCTCAGCCCCCCCAGGTCCACCCGTCCAGCCTCTGTCCCTCGGGTCCCCACTGCCTGCACCCTGGTGCCTTCTGTCTGTGGTCACGGTCCTAGAGGAAAGGGAAACGTAACATTGGGCTGTTCTGTGTGTCTGGCTTCAAATCGGATAAAACGGCGAGGCGTTTTCTTTGGGAAGAAATGACACCTAAATATTTACTTACTGTGATCAATCTTAATTATGAAAATAATGATTAATTGCAGGGAATCTGGGGAACACAGGAAGAACTGGGAGGAAAATGGGGATCATCCGCCCTCACCCCCCAGAGGCCAGGAGTCCCAGCCTGCTCCTTCCAGCCCCTTTCTGTCTGTCTAGGCATGTGTTTGTCTTGTTTTTAAAAATATATATTTTATTGATTTTTTACAGAGAGGAAGGGATAGGATAGAGAGTTAGAAACATCGATGAGAGAGAAACATCGATCAGCTGCCTCCTGCACACTCCCTACTGGGGATGTGCCCTCAACCAAGGTACATGCCCTTGACCGGACTCGAACCTGGGACCCATGAGTCCGCAGGCTGATGCTCTATCCACAGCCAAACCAGTCAGGGCTGTCTTGTTTTATTTCATAACATTGGGATCATATTCTTGCTAGCATACTTTTCCATTTAACACAGTGGTTCTCAACATTCCTAATGCCGCGACCCTTTAATACAGTTCCTCATGTTGTGGTGACCTCCAACCATAAAATTATTTTCGTTGCTACTTCATAACTGTAATTTTGCTACTGTTATGAATCGTAATGTAAATATCTGATATGCAGGATGTATTTTCATTGTTACAAATTGAACATAATTAAAGCATAGTGATTAATCACAAAAACAATATGTAATTATATATGTGTTTTCCAGTGGTCTTAGGCAACCCCTGTGAAAGGGTTGTTCAACCCCCAAAGGGGTCGCGACCCACAGGTTGAGAACCGCTGATAACATATTGTGAGCATTTCCCCTAGTTTTAAATACTCTTTGCAAACATGATGTTTGATGTTGGCCTGATGGCCATCCTGTGGTTGTCCCTTCATTTTCTCTCTCCATCGCTGTTCTAGCTTCGAGGAATTCAGCATAGAGTCCCTGCGTGGAATCTAGCCCAGTCTGAGAGAAGATTCTAGAAACTGTAGAGAGCATTCTCCCTTTGCCATGCACGACCCAGGCCCTTAGGAATTGTACAGACCCGGAAGGGCATGGAGGGGCCAGGGACCAACCTTGGGAACTTGGCCAAGACCGCTGCGGCCTGCGGTTGTGTGTTCTCTGTCCCCCTGCCTGTGGCCCCTCCCTCGGGCATCCCTCACAGCCCTGGTGGGCGGGCACTCTCACCATAACACCCGGAGGCTGTGGCTTCACAAACCCAGGTGCCCGGAGCACCAGCTCCTACCCAGCGACAGGTCTTTCCCGGCTTGTGGCCGGCTGGCTTAGGACTCACCCCGTGGCCCGCAGGGGCCAGCCTGTCCCAAATCTCCCACGTCCCTGACCTGGGAACCACCTCGCCTCCCCCACTGTCACCTCCGTGGGCCCTGAGTCTGCTTGATTGAGGAACTCTCTGATACAGGATGGAAAAAACCCAAGGGTATGAAAGTCACTGCACTTTACAGCTTTTTAAGGGCCTTTTTAAAACAACGTTCATTCCATATTTCCCTTTTTTATGAGTTTTTTGGTACACACAGCCAGAGTCCCCCATAAAATGGCTGAGCATTATGTTGTGTGAACACGCAGTGCTGAGTGGGGATCTGGGGACTAGGGGCTGGCTCTGTGGGAGGAGCGTGGGCCTCCGGTCCTGGGGGTCTGGACTGCGGGGTCCGAGGGCAGGGCTCAGGCTCAGCCCTTTCCCGGGGACCGATGCTGATGTGCTCCAGACCGGCCCTCCAGCCAGCGGCACGCGCCCTGTAGTCCTCGTTCATGTGCTCATCATTTCATGGAAAGTTCGCCTCGCTGGTCAGCCAGCCCGGGGAAGCCGGTCCCATGCGTGGCACTTACCCTCGGGCACCCCGTGCAGGGCAGAGCTGGCCTGTGCTTCTGTCCAGGCGGTGGGCGGGGTTCCCGTTTAGTTCTCCTCCCGACCACAACTCTCCTTCTATCCCCTAAACCAAAGCGCGGTCCCACTTGGCCCACAAGTTCCGACATTTCAATATCGAGAGGGTCTCTCAGATCCCCTCCCAGCCCCCAGACAGCACACGATTATTCTGGCCGATCGCAAGCCTCAGGCTTGCTTTGCACAATAGGAATAAGGGTCTCTGTTTGTGGCGTGGCACTCTGTCCAGGCTCGGACCGCAGACAGAGCAGCCGGTGGTGGGGACCAACGAGACCATCAGAGAATCAGAGAGGTTAAGTCACTTTCCCAAGGCCACACAGGAGCCCCGTCACAAGCTGGAGCCGGGAGCACCGAGGGCACCGGTTTCTGAGCAGGACGGGGCGGCTGGGGTGCTGCCACCTCCTTGGCCACCTCCTCCCCTCCTCGCCTGGGCAGGGCTCCTTGGCAGCGTGGCTGCTGGGGAGCGAGCCGCTGACCTTTCCGGCGTGCGCCTCCCTCCAGGTCGCTGATTGCTTCCTCCCGTCAGAAAGGCTTCGTGTTCATCGATTGCTGTCTCTGGGCCTCCAGCTTGCTCTGCAGTCCGCGTCCCGGGAGTGAGTCTCCAGACTCGTTAGTCCTTTTCCTACTCAGCCCAACTAATCACTGCCGGGGCTCCAAGTGAGGGGGTGCGTGCTGGGGGCTGCCCGAAGGCCCCCAGGGCCCCCAGGGATAGAGGACCCGGGCACCACCCTCTCCTGCCCCCTCCTCTGCCTGGGGCCCAAGGCGCCTATCCCCTCACGTTAGAGGCTCAGAGCCAGACGTGGGTTGGGGAGGGGGCTGTTTAGAGCCCGGTGGCCAGGCCACAGACAGCAGGGGTGGAGTCAGGGCTTCGGGGTCACCCGGTGGCGGCCCAGCCTCGCGCGCAAGGATGAGGTGCTTCCCTTCCCCTTGGGGGGTGTCGGAGCGCTTGGGGCGACCCTGCCGTGGGTGCCACACTCAGGATTCAATCATCGTCCCTGTGCTTGTGGAAGGGGACCTGGTTTCTCCCAAGCCCGGCCTGGATCCCCCCTGCCCCGCCCCTCGCTCCTGAGCCCCACCATGCTCGGCTGGGGCCCGGGGACTCCTGTTTTGCTCCCTGTGGGGAAGGAGCGGCTTGATGTGTGGGGCTTGGCTGCCAGACTGTGGGGTCCGCCCTCCGCCCTGCCCCGTGGCCAGTGGGAGAAGGCTCAGGTCACCCAGGGAGGTTTTCTCCATGACCCCCCCACCCCCGCACGCTCCCCTCCCCTTGGCGGCACGGGGCTCACTGTCCCAGGAAGCGCCCTCAGGGCGGGTCTGGGGGCCCTGGGCTCCTCTGAGGCGGTATTTCTGGCACTTCCTGCCCGAGGGGCCTCATTTGGAAGCCACAGCTCACCTTTCCACTGAACAGAGAGGACTTGGTGTCTGCTCCGTCCCAGGCACACTGCCTGGGCTCTGCCTGGAACGCCTCCGTCCTTGAGTTCTGGCCCCGGCAGCCCCTCTCAGGAGTGCGGGAGGCGGGTGATGCTGGACCCCTCACTTCCGCCAGGTGCTTACTCAGGTGCTTACCGAAGGTCTTGGGGCTGCGGGGCGGTCCCCAGGCCCGGGTGTCATCCCTCCCGTGCCCTGCGGGACCATGGCGTGCTGGCACTCTCTTCAGCTGGGCCTCCTCGCGCCCTTGTCCACCTCTCACTGGTAACAGCAGTGATCACAGTACAGCTGTGAGACGAAACACGGCTAAATTATGACGCTGCTTGTGTAACAATCTCTTACCACTGACTCGGAAGGCAACAGCTGCACAATTAGGCCATAAATTCTCCGGAATGAGCTTGTCGGTGGCAACGGTACCTGGGTGGCAGTCGTGTGAGAGAGAACCAGGCTTAACGGGCGTGCGAGGGGGCACCGAGGTGGCCTCCCCAGGAGACTGGTCTCGTCATAACCCACTGGTTCTCGGAGAAGAACAAGGGCTAGGTGCTGGCCCGTGAGCTCCCCCGTCTGTCGGGGCCGCAGCGGCAGAGCTGCCATTGGGATCCTTCCCTTCGAGGGATGGCCTGAGCCCCACACGGCGCCCTGGCAGCCAGAGTCCGGGTGGACGGCATGGCCTTGGCGGGCCCAGGGGCGCGTCCGCAGTCTTCCTGGGCGGGCTAGCGAGGCCTGCCCCTCCTCAGCTCGCCAGGGCCCTAGAGGACCACGGCCCCGAGGCGGCAGGCACCGTGGACGCGGGCTGGGAGCTGGGGCACCACGGACTCCCAGCTTGCGGGCGAGGGAGGCTTGCTCCCAGCTTGCTCCCTGGGAGAAGACCATGGTGGATCGAGACCGAGAGGTTGATAAAGATGTCTCTGCCTCACCCGCTCTGCCTCAGTGGCAGCCTGACCCAGCGACCCTCTCACGGCCCTCAGCGGCATCGTCACCTCCGGGGCTGCCATAACAAATGGCCACAGAGGTGGTGGCTTAAAGCCGCACAATGTCCTATCTTCCAGCTCTGAAGTCAGAGCCTGACACACGTCTCACGGGGCTAACATTAGGATGTCGGCAGGGCAGCTTCTAGGGCGCCCTAGCCCAGTCTGAGAGAGAGAAGGTTCTAGAAACTGTAGAGAACATTGGCAGGTGGAGGCCTGTTCACGTCATCTCTCTCTGACCCCCTCTTCTGCGTCGTCCTTTCTCAAGGGCTTGTGAGTACGCTGTGCACCCGCCCATCTCCCGCCTCAAGCTCCGCTGGTCAGCAGCCTAATTGCACTGGCATCTCAGCTCCCGTGTGCCGTGCGCCGCCCCGCCAGGCTCTGCGGAGGATGACGTGGGCACCTCTAGGGGGACCGGTCTCCCCAGCAGACGCAGGTGGAGTGCCGGGCCCTGGGCCAGTTTGACTTTGTAACCTCTGGGCTCAGCACAGGCTGGACTTGGCCTTGAGGCAGGACTGCTGGGATGGTCTTCCAGCAAGTCGGGGAGAAGGCGGTGTGGCTGGGCCAACAGCATGCCTGCCTGTGCAGGGAACAACCTCTGGGTTCCGAGGACTTCCCGTCAGAGAAGGGGGTTCACTCGCAGGAACAAAGACCAGGAGCAGAGGTGGCCCCGGTGGCAAAGGCTGTGCCGGATCTTCCAGAACCGGAGCAGCAGTGGCCACGCGCCCCTCCTAGACCACCTCCGTGGAGAAGAGGCAAACCCAGACGCTGGCCTTAAACGATTCAGTTCAGCGTTAACCGTTTTCAAAATAAGCGAACACCACAGAGACCCCAGATGCAGCGCAGGCGGGCCGCCAAGAGCCACGGCGTGGCCTGCGACGACTTCCACCGCCCCGGGCCCGCAAAGCTCTCACCACAGCCCCGGACTAACCCTACTCCTCCCCCGCCCCTCCCGCCTGGCCCCGGGCAGCCCGCCTCTCCTCTCCGACAGCTTCCCGATGATTTGCAGGCCTTTCCCTGGACCTGTCCGTGCACAGACTCCCGGAGCGTGTCCTCGGGGACCTCCAGCACCAGGCCTATTACTGAAGTCCGTCACCCAGAAAATCTGTTGACGGAACCATTCTCTCTGAACTGCAAGCAAATTGGGGAATTTGAATGTGATGCAATAAGCCTGCAATCCAACAGCCTCCGAGCGGCTCAGGGCCCGCGTCTCCTCCCGGCCCGTGTCCACGCGCCTCTGCGGCTGCCCGAGCTGTCACCGCCGGGCTGGCCGCACACAGTATTTATTCTTTTTAATTAAGCTGCGTGGCTGCGTGCTCACCCTCCACAGATGCTTTATGCAGCCCAGCCTTCTAAGTTGCTGGAAGTTTTTATATATATATATATATATTTTTTTTTAGCGGAGAGAAGAATTAAGCAGTTATTAGTATTCACGAAAAATGCTCGTGGCAGGCTTTGCACGCGTCCTGAGAAGCCACCTGCAGTTCCGAGCAGCACTTGATAATGCTGTAATTAGATCTGAGAGGCAAAAAAGCTCATTAAAATTAAATAACGTATTTGTCACTGTTTTAAGAGGTACAGATTGCCCAGAACCACGCTGGTCTCTTGACCTTGAGTCTTTCGGCGGAGTCCTTGCTGCCGACAATTGGAAAATAACATCAGCAATTCTGCCGAGCCCTGAAAACGCGCTCCTGCCTGGCTCCGTGTGCATGAAAAATCGCATAGATTTCCGGGGAAATCACAGATTTGTCTACAGCACGTTCTGGGAGGAAAGGGCACCCGGAATCTCCCCAAACAGGCTATTTGGATAATGCTAGCGGGAGATGACTTGTAGGGGAGGCTGGGGTGCCCCACAGGACGTGGGGACACTGGGATGGGTCTGCAGGAAGCGGCGTGCGGGCATCGCACTGCTGCTCGCTGCTCCAGCCCGGCCGGAGCTGCGTGCTCAGAGCAGGCCCAGGGTCACTGAGAATCGGATTGTCAGCGACACGGGACCAGTGGGACGTGTCCCAGACTTCCAGAAGGTCACAGCCTCGTTGGGGAGACAGGGCCCAGCTAAATCAGGTGCCAGGGAATGTGCTGTTCATAAAAGCAGCGGGCGTTTGCCGAGCGCGTCTTGTGTAACCAGCCTGCGCTGTCTTTGTGAGCCTCTCCGTGGCCGATGGGGTGACCCTGACTGTCCCGCCTGCCTGAGGGCAAGGTGCTGGCCTGCAGTTACATGGTCAGCAGGGAGCTGAGCCAGGATTCAAGTCCAGGGCTGTCCTGCAGACCCCGGTCTGGAGCAGAGCAGCTGGTGCAGGGCCACAGCAGGGAGCTGGGGAGGCAGGAAGTACACAGGAGCCCACCAGCACTCAGAGCGCCCCCTACCGGGCAGATCCCATTCCAGACACCTGCCGTCTCTGAGTCATTTCATCCCCAGAGCAACCCTGTTACTCCATTTTACAGGTTCAGAAACTGAGGCGTGAGACACTGAAGAACAAGCCCAAGGTCCCCAGGTACCTGGCGGCAGAGCGTAGGTGAAGCCCTGCCCTTGACCGATACTCTGGGTTTCTTCCCTCCTGAAACCCGTAAAGCATTCTACAAAGGCAGGATACAATCTAAAAGCCATCATGGTCATTTTTATTCTTGGAGGGAGAAAATGCAGGTTGCATTCAAGGGGTGGAAACAGGCTGTTTGCTCTGAGAGGGAGCTCCTATCTGGAGGTGAGCGGATGGCTGGACAGTGGGAAAACCAGCAGGTTGCACACCGAGGCTGGCGTGGCCTCCAGGGAGTCGGGCTCCGTGGCCTGGAGGAGCTGAGGTTGTCTGGGAGCCTGCGGAAGCCGGGCTGCGCTGACGGCCCCTCCCGGGCGGCGGGATTGATTTTCGAGGCTGCCTGTCTTGGCACTGGGTCCAGATTTAGTTCGGGGGAGAGCTCGTCTTTCAAAGTCCAGCTCAAATGTCACCTCCTCGGCAAAGACTCCTCCGGCCCCCGACACAAAATTAATCGCCCTCCCGTGCTCCCGTGGTGCCTCCAGGATAGTCTCATCACATCGGACTCCATGTGTGTGTTTACGAGTCTCTCCTTCCAGCCGACAGGACTTCTCGGAGCAGGTCCCCTGCCACTCGCCTATGTCCTTGCGCCTGGGCAGTGCTGTGCATACAGTGGGTGCTCAATAAATGATGATGAGTACAGGACTGACTGGCTAGGTGACTGAATTTGATTTAACTCCACGGACCCTTCCAGAAGCCGCAGCCCTTCCCACTGATGAGCTCGTGTGGTCCTTCCGACACGCCCAGATCAGTTCTGTTCTCTGCATGTTACAGCTGGGGAAACTGAGGCCGGGAGAGGTTTATGACGTCCCCTTGTCACACAGCGGGACATGGCAGGGCTGGGACTTGAAACCCAGGTGCTCCCACGGGACAGACAGGTCTGCTCCTGGCAGCCTTGCACATGCATGGTGCTTCTCACCAGGGGACCGCGGGCATTAATTTTGATTTCGCTTTTTAAAAAACTTGCCCAAATTTAGGAAGGTTTGGACCAAGCGTTTGGGCTGCGATGCAGTTAAGGTTCCTTTGTTGCAGCCACAGAAACCAGCTCAGGGTCAGCGGCGCAGGGGTGGCTTCCCTGTGAGGACGGGCACTTCGGCCACGGGGGTCCCGTGAGGTGCGCTCTCTGCCCATCCTCACGCCACCCGGCCCCTGCAGCCTCCTTGGCCTGGTGGCCCTTCACCATCATGACTGAGGGGCGGAACCAAACAAGACTGGGGTGCCTAAGACCGTGACGAGGGGGGGGTGGGCAAGAGGGGTCTGCTGCCCAGTTCCTGCCCGTCACGTGCTGTTGGTGGTCCCATGGCCACCCTGTGGTCATCCCTGTGGCCACCTTGTGGTCCTGGGGCTGAGGGGCGTGAGGACCCCAGGCTCAGAGGCCTGCTTCCTTGAGACGTCATGTCATCTGGAGTTGGGGGGAGGGAGCGGGTTACTCCCGGGAGGAGGAGGTGCTGGCTGTGACCTTTCCCAGGTTTTTAACATTTTGAGGGATTGATCGCATTGATCGCGGCCTGTTCATTCTCAGCCTCCAGAGGACGCGAAGACCAGGCGCAGCCCCACGTGGCGGCGTGGGAACTGGTTGCAGACGAGGGTTGCCTCGCCTCGCTGCTGGGGTGCACCAGCCTCTACAACAGGGAGGGGGCTCTGCGGGGTGTCCCAGGAGAGAAGGCAGACGGGGGGGCCGTTCTGTTTGTGCAGGTGGTTGCCCTGGTTCAGGTGTGGGGGGGTCTTCAGGGATGGGAAGCGTCTTGTCCTGTTCTGTCACATCCAAGCCCCAGCCTCAGTGGCCCTCCGCAGTGTCCCACTGATGTGCTGCGCGGGCCCTGCCCTGGTCCCCGACTGTGGGTGTGGGTGGGGGTCGGTGCCAGTACCCGAACATCCTCGCCTGCTGGCCTGAGCCTTCATGCCTCTCGGGGGCACCTTTCTTTATTCATATCACAGACATGCCAGGAGGGAACGAGGCCTCCCCCACTGCCTGGCTGACGTGCCCCCTCCTCCCCAAACCCCTCCTTTGAGCCGCCTCTCTCCAGCTGGTCCTGCTGGGAGGTGGGCCTGCCTGTGGGCCCCAGGTCCTAGGCCTGGGAGTGGGTGGAGGCGGAGTCCGGCCCCTCCCTGCGGCCCAACCCTTCTCCTCCCCTCCTCCTCCCTGTCAGGCCCTGCCCCTTTGGCCCCATCCTTTCTGGCCCCACCCCTCCCACCTCTCTGGCCCCGCCCCTCTCGCTCCTGGCCCCTCCCCACCGCCCCCCAGCCCCCAGCCTAGCGCCAGCGGAGCAGCGTGATCTGAGATTTATTAGCCCCTCTGAGCCGTGACCTACACCCTCTTCTTCAGAGGGGCTGCTCTTGGATTGACCGCCTCCTCAAGGAGCTGCCTCAGAAGTGCCATGTGGGATGTTTCCTCTGATGGAGGACGTGACCTTTAAAGCCCCAAGGAAAGGAATCAGAGCTGCCAGGAGAAGGAGGGGGCAAGGAGGTGCCTAGACAGCGCCCCGCCTGCCTGCGGGGTCTACAACCCTCCCCCAGGCCTGACCCGGTGCAGGGGCTGCGGTTCCCGGTGGGGTGTATGGGCCAGAGGCCCTGGGAGCGCCCTCATCCGGCCTGGAGGCCGCAGGGAGCCCCTGGGGATGAGAGGGGAGTGGTGGTACCTGCCCCTGCCCTGTGGGAGGGAGAGGGAGGCCCCTCACCATGTCCAGGCCTGATGGCGTCCTGGGGACAGCCCTCTTGGGGACGATGGGCAACTCCTGAAGGCTGGGCTGCCTGCTTCATCCCCCAGGTTACCCGGAGAGCCTGGTGGGGGTCCAGCATAAGGTGGGGGTCTTGGGAGCTCTGGGTTGGGGTGCAGAGTCCTGGGAGCTCTGGGTTGGGGTGCAGCATGCTAGGTGCCTGAGCAGGGGTGCAGCAGCATCCTGGGAGCGCTGGGTGTCCCTCTGCATCCACCCGGAGGGCTGCCTCAGAGCCTGGGAGGAGCCACACAAGCTGACATTTATTGCCTGGGCCCACCTTTCGTCTGAGGCCTGGGTCTTTGTTGCCGGGCTGACATGTGTGGTCGGGGCTGCTGCTCTCAGGTGTCCGGTGCTGGAGCATGTACCCTTGGCAGCCCCCACAGGCACGTGGCCATAAATCCAAAGCTACTGCCCATTCCCTTTTACGTTTTTAAAGAAAACTTTGCAGCCAGCATTCGTTTGCTTTGGTGGCTGGGTTCTCCTCTGCAGGGGGCCTTTGGTGGAAGCAGTTAGCCTGACTTGCTGGTAGGAGGCCACCAGGAATTCTCTGGAAGGAGGACCAGTTTCTCTGCAGAGACGAGTCGTCTGGGGGCCTCGTCTTCTGCCCTGACCCCCTCTGTAAGGGCTTGGGAGACAGGCGGGTCCGCGGGGGAACGCTGTCCCTGCTCCAAGGCCCCAGAGCCCCGGGAGGAGGGTGGGGGAGACCTTGTCTTGGAGACCTGCCCCGCCCTTCTTCCCTGGGTGCCTGGTGCGGGGCTGGGAGGGAGCTCTCTGCACCTCGGCCCAGCTGGAGGGCCCGGGCCTTTCACCAGGGATGTGGGGATGTATGCTGCCCTGGGAAAGCAGCACGGTGTGTGTGTGTGTGTGTGTGTGTGTGTGTGTGTGTGTGTGTACTCGTGTGCACGAGTGCATGTTTGCATGTGTGTTCCAGTGCCTGTGTGTGCATGCCCGTGTGTGCTTATGTGTGCTGTTGTGTGCCCTCATACGAGTAGGAGGGAGGTGTGTGTGGCACAAGGCCGGGTCTAACCCGGGAGCAGAGGCGCTCTCGTTATAAATAAGGCTGCTTTTTACACTCCCTGTCAACCAGGGAGCGCAGCCAGCAGGCCACAGGTAATGCATCTCAGCCGCCCGCCCACCTGCCCACAGAGGGGGAGGCAGTGTGGGTTCTAAGCCCCTCTGACTGGGGTGGGGGGGCAGCGGGCAGCTGAGCAGGGCTGCTCCAGATGGAGGGGGGGGGGCTGGCTGGCCTCCGTGGGCCCCGAGTTCTCTGAAGGAAAGAATGACGTGCCGCCTGTTGGCTAATCAGCTTTGAGGAGAAAGTCCTGACAACAAGTAAAGAAAACTTAGCTGGTGATAAAATCAGGGGCTTTTTATGGTGGTTTTTATGGGAACATTTTCACTTGGGGAGTTATTAGAGTTAGTGCCAGTGGTGACAAAAGCCGCATTTGCATATCGCCCGTGATGGGGGCGGGATGGAGCGCTAACTGCGTGTCGGAGGCCCTCTCAGAGCCACGCGGGCTGACATTTATTGCCAGTCGATGCCGCGTGTCTGGCATTAGTTACCGCTTCCTGTCCTGTGTGGAATGTAGATTTTCAGTCTGGGGATCTTTCTGGGGCTCCTGGCAGCAGCTTCTTGGGTCAGAGCAAGCAGGGCCTTTGGAGGGGGTAGGCGGTGGGGGGAGTGGGGATGCCTCCGGGAGGGCGGGGAAGGCTTTGCAGGGTCACACTTTGCCCAGGCACCTGCTGGGGGCTGCCGGGGTGACTGTGGTCTAAGTCAGGCCCCAGCCCAGAGAAAGGGATTTCTCCCGACACTTAAACCCCACCCCCCTGAGATACACAGTAATTCATATACCATACAATTCACCCATTTACAGTGTATAAATCACTGGGCCGGCGTGGCTCAGTGGTTGAGCGTTGACCTATGAACCAGGAGGTCACAGTTCGATTCCTGGTCAGGGCACATGCCCGGATTGTGGGCTCCATCCTCAGTGTGGGGCGTGTGGGAGGCACCTGGTCAATGATTCTCTCTCATCATTGATGTTTCTGTCTCCCTCTCCCTTCCTCTCTGAAACCAATAAAAATTTTTTAAAAAAATAAAGTGTTTAAGCCAGTGGAAGATTTAGTGTATGCCATTTAGTGTACTCACAATTGTGTAAGCATCACAATCCGTCACCCCCAAAAGAACCCCTCATCCCCTAGCTGGCACCCCCAAGCGCCTCATCCCTTCCAGCCCCAATGACAGCGGACCCTCCTCTGGCTTCATGGGTGCCGCCTCTGGACAGTCATATCTCGGGTCATGCCACACGTGACCGTCGGCCGGCCTCTCCCTCCGCGCGGTGCTTCCAGGCGGTTCCATGCCGCAGCGGACGCACATGAAGCGTCCTTTCTGTGGCCGGATTACACACCGTGCTGTGGGTGGACATTTTGTTTATGTTTCCGTGAGTTGATTTCTCCCACGTTTAAAACATTTTCTTTCTAATTGTAAAAGATACTCATGAAAAAAAATCATGGCTGAGCCCCGCAGAGCGTGGGGGTTTCTGGGTGGAGAGGAGCAGGGTGAGGGGCAGGGGTGGGATGCCATCTCCTTCCAGGGCCGAGCTGATCCTTTCCAACTGGCCCCACCGCAGGGCTCAGGGGGAGGCCGCTGCCTTCGGCCGATTGGAGTAGGGCTGGGGGCTTTGCTGTTGTCACGGGAGGGCTGTCTGTGCTGAAGGGGCCCCTCGGCCTGCAGGTTCAGGGTTCCCTGGGGGATGTTGGGGTGGCGAGGCTCTGGAGCAGCTTGGCCTGGTCTGTGTGCCCTGCCGTGGCCCTTCCCCACATGCTTAGTCTGGGAGGAGGAGGGGGGCGATCACCATTGTGAAGGGCTGGGCAGAGTCCATCAGAGGGCACCCGCGGAGGCGGCCGGGGGCACCCTCTGGCCCAGATTTGGGGAGGGTCTCTGGGCAGCGTGTGAAGTCAGAATGCCCTATTTTCTCTCTCCCGGAAAATCAGGAGGGTCCCTGGGCACCTCAGCCCTTAGTCTTAATTACGCTGCTATGTAAATATTTCCGAGGTCTCTGGGTTTTCTCGGCTGGCATTATATCACCGTTAATAACTAGAGGGCACACTATAAATATGCACACTAATAATAATGCTGTAACTCAGAGAGCGCCGATAAATCGCCAAACAGCCTGAAGCCTTGGGCAGCTTGTTCCCTCTGCTGCCTAGACCCCCTTCTGCATCTTGACCCCAAGCCTTCCCCCCGCTCCTCTACCCAGGGGCCTCGGCAGCAGCCGCCGTGCCCTCGGTGTGCTGGGATCCAGAACTCTCCCGAGGAAGCGGCTGCATCCTGTCTGTGCTGGAGGGATGGCCCTGCCCAGCTCCTGTCCTTGGTTAAGTTGGGAAGGTCACAGAGGTCGGGGTGGACACTGCCTGAGCACAGATCCAGCTCCCCACAGTGAATGTGGCCTTGGGAAGTCATCTGAGACCCATGAACTTGACAGGTGTTACTGCATACGAACTGTGTACCTACTGTGTGCCAGACGCTGTGCGGGGCAGTGCACAGAGCCCTGGCTTCTTGGAGCTGACGGGCTGCTGTGCAGACAGGTGAGGGGGCGGCAGGGGTGATGTGTGTGATCCGAGCACCTATCAAAGTGCAGCGGTTCCTGGAGGACCTGCTTAGGGCCTGGGACCCAGTCCTGGGCCGGGGAGGAGCCTGGAGTGTGCGCTTTCTAAGTGAGGCCTGAGGGTCAGATGGAGACACCCTGGCAAAGGAAGTGGACGGACAGAGTGGAGGCGGGGGTACAGGGAGCATGTAGGCAGCGGGAACAGAATGTGCGGTGGCTTTGAGGAGAGAAGGCAGGTGCGAGTGTGCTGCAGCCTGGGCCACCCCAGCCTTCTCTTCTGCTGCCCAGGGCACTGCAGCCCGGACCGTGCTGAATGAAGCAGCTTCCTACAGGATGCAGGTGACGGCCTGAGCTTGGAGGCTGGGCAGGAAGGAGGTGGTGTCTGTGGTCTGTGGAGGTGGCAGTGGGATGCACGTGACTGGGTGGAGCCAGACTGGGGCAAGGACACCGCAGAGGTGAGGTGGGGGAAGCTTGGGAAGTGCCACTTACCTCATAACCTGGTTGCCTCCTCACCTGAGTCACAACTGATTTGGGACTGTGCTGAGGCTGAGCACGGGCTGCATAGAAGTGGTAACCACGTGAGACCAGCTTTTTCTTTTTTTTTTTTAAATACATGCTTGGTCATTCCCCAGCCACCCAATCCTGTGCATGGAGGCAAGCCGTGTTCCCAATTCCCTGTGTAACATTGTAGCAAGTTCAATGGGATATGTTTCTGTGACTTTCCTAGGGCATGTGTGAGGTGTGTATAAAATAGATACTGTATATAATATTTATGTATACTCTATGTATATAAAACACATGTAAACATATACAACACATCTCTATAGATAAAAGCCTAAGTGACCGTTCGACCAGTAGCTATGATGTGCACTGACTACCAGAGGGAAGATGCTCTGACTGGTAGGTTAGCTTGCTGCTGGGGTCTGGCCGATCAGGACTGGGCAAGATGAGCCCGATATGCCCTGGAGCCTTCCCATGGTCCCTCCCGGGCCCCGATTGTGCACCAGTGGCCTGGCCTGCACCGTCTCGCAATCCGGGACCCCCCCGGGAATGTCAGAGAGCCGGTTTCGGCCCGATCCCCGCAGGCCAGGCCGAGGGACCTCTAGTTTGTTTATGAAACGCATACTCTCTCTTCCAGCCAGCTGTGTGGTATCTACTTCGCCCCCGCTGTGTTCTCGATCCTCTTTGAACTCTGTGTGATTGCCGTTTCACAGCCGCCGCCGCCTCTCCACCTGCACGGCGTCCAGTTCTGTGCACTCAGCAGCCTTTCTCTCTGCTGCGCTGCTTCAGCCTGGCCTGCGTTTCTGCTGTGGCCTTTTTAACTTTTCATCTCTGCTCCTTTTCTGAGCTCTAAAAGCGAATGTTTTCATCTTTTATTATCTCCTGTATTGCCCCTTTGTTCTCTTATTTTATCATGGTGTTTATTTCATTGAATTTGGGGTAATATTTTATTGGGACTTTTTTCTGTTGAGGGCTTTTATGAGCCTTTTGTTCCTGTTCTCTGCATTTTTTAATGTAAAGTGTCTTGTGTGGGTCCTGGAATGGTTCCGTTTTGGCTGGTGCTCATCTTTGAATGAGGTGAGCTCCTATTTTTTTTTTTTATTTTTTTTATTTCCATCCCACCATCCGTACCCTTTGGCAACATCTGCTTGTTCTCTGTATCTGTGGGTCTGTTTCTGTTTTGTTTATGCATTTGTTTTCTTTCTTTTAGATTCCACATATGAGATCATACAGTATTTGCCCTTTTCTGTCTGACTTATTTCTCTTAGTATAATATCCTCTCCAACCATTCATGTTGTCACAAATGGCAAGCTTTCATTTTTTATTGCTGAATAATACTCTGTTGTATTTGTGTACCACATCTTCTTTATTTATTCATCTATTGATGGATACCCAGGTTGCCTCCAATCTCGGCTATTACTAGTGATGCTGCAATGAGCACAAGGTGCATATATCTTTTTGAATTAGTGTTTTTGTTTTCTTTGAATAGATACCCCGAAGTGGAATTGCTGGATCATATGGCAGCTCTATTTTTAATTTTTTGAGGAACCTCCGTACTATTTTCCACAGTGGCTGCACCAATTTAAAATCCCACAAACAATGCACAAAGATTCCTTTTTCTCCACATCCTTGTCAGCACTTGGTATTTGTTGATTTATTGATGGTAGCCATTCTGGCAAGTGTGAGGTGGTATCTCATTGTGGTTTTGATTAATTGCCTTGCACACCTTTTCATATGTCTGTTGGCCATCTGTGTGTCCTCTTGGGAGAAATATCTATTAAATGGGATTTTTTTTTAGTGTTAGGTTGTATAAGTTCTTTATATATTTTGGATATTAACCTTGTATGGGATGTATCATTTGTGAATAATACATTCTCCCATGTCATGCTCCCATTCAGTAGGCTGTCTTTTGTTTTGTTGACGGTTTCCTTCCTTGTGCAAAAAGTTTTTTGTTTGATGTAGTCCCATTGTTTGTTTCCATTGCCTGAGATGATACCTAAAAAAGTATTGCTAAGAAGGATGTCAGAGAGTTTACTGCCTATGTTTTCTAGGAGTTTTATGGGTTTCAAGTCTAACATTTAAGCCTTTAATCCATTTTGAGTTTTATATTAGAGGCCCAATGCACGAAATTCGTGCAAGGGGCTCAGCCCTCGCAGCTGTGGTGGCTTGCCTCGGCCCTCCCAGCCCCGGCTTCATCTGGAAGGTCGTCCAGCTGTTTGGTCTAATTAGCATATTATACTTTTATTATTGTAGATGTGGTATAAGAAAGTGGCTCAATTTTATTTTTGTCTGCATCTGTTCAATTTTGTCAGCAACACTTACTGAAGAGACTGTCTTTACCCATTGTGTATCCTTGCCTCCGTTGTGTTAGATTAATCCACCATATAAGCGAGGGCTCGCTGATCTATTCCATTGATCTATATATGTTTTATATCAGTGCCATACCCTTTTGATTACTGTAGCTTTGTAGTATAGTTTAGTATCATGGAGGTGTTACCTCCCACTTTGTTTTTCCCCCATCAAGATTTCTATGGCTATTTGGGGTCTTTGTGGTTAAAAATAAACCTTAGGATTAATTTTTACAATTCTAAGAAGAATGCCATTGGCATTTTAACAGGGATTGCATTTTAAGTGTATATTGCTTTAGGTAGTAAGGATACTTTAACAATGTTAATCCTTCCAATCCACGAGGAAGCTATGTCCTTCCATTTATTTGTATCTTCTTCAATTTCTTTCTTCAATGTCTTATGGTTTTTAGACTACAGGTCTTTTGGTTACATTTGTTCCTAGATATTTTATACCTTTTGATGCAATTGTAAATGGGATCATTTTCTGAATTTCTTCTGATTTTTTCATTACTGATGTACAGAAATGCAACAGGTATATTGAGTCTGTATTCTGCAACTTTACTGAAGTCAAACTCCCTGTTCGTTCTTGCAGGTTTCTGGTGGGGTCTTTCAGGTTTTCTACATGGGGTATCATGCCATCTGCAGATTATGATAGTTCTACTTACTCCTTTTCAATGTGGATGCCTTTCATTTGTCTGGTCCGATTGCTGTGGCCAGGTCTTTCAATACCTCGTTGGATAGAAGTGGTGATGGTGGCATCCTTGTTTGTCCTGATCTTTGGGGACAGGCTTTCAGCTTTTCACCACTGAGTATGGTATTAGCTGTGGGCTTGTCATCTGTGGCCTTTATGATGCTGAGCTATGTTCTTTCTCCGTGCACTTTGTTGAGTGTTTTCATCATAAAGTGATGTTGAACTTGATTCTTCAGGTGGGCCTGCCCGGCTATGAACGTCCCTCTTAGAACTGCTTTTGTTGCATCCCATACGTTCTGTAAAGTTGTGTTTTCCTTTTCATTTGTTTGAAGATAGTTTTTGTTTGATTTCCTCTTTGACCCATTGTTTGGTAGCATGTTGTTTAGTCTCCACATATTTCAGTGTTTTTTCCAGTCTCCTTCCTGTAGTTGATTTCTAGTTTCATGCCCCCGTGGTCGGAAGAGATGCTTGTCGCTTCCAGTGTCGGAAGACGCAGACTCTGTGTACACTGTGCGCCTGCCGGGTGGTGTGGGCAGGCGGTGGGAGCCGATTCAGTGCCTATGTCCAGGGCACTGACCTACCCAGCAGGAGCAGCGGCTCAGGGAGGGGAGGCAGCTGCAGGGAGGGAAGGCCAGGTGCGTGTGCTACTGACTTGCTGATCCTGCTTGTTCCCTTCGTTTGGGCAGAAATGGGCTCAGGTGACGTGTCCGGGAACACACTGCAGCGACCCTGCTGGCAGGCCAGCGCCCCTGGATAGAGCCCCGCCCACCCCGTGAAGGGGACAGGGACGTGCACAATGGTGCTCACCCGCCCCTCCAACCATACAGAGCCCCGCGGTTCGGAGAGCTCCCACGGCCCTCCCCCTATGTCTGCCTTGTGGTAGGGAAGTTGGTGCAGGTGCGAGACCGCTGTGCCGGGTCAACCTGCTGGGGAGCTGTGGGACGGCCGGTGCCGAGGGGACTTGTGGGAAGCCCGGGGAACTGTGGGAAGGCCGGGTGCTGACGGGACTTGTGGGAAGGCCGGTCCTGACGGGACTTGTGGGAAGCCCGGGGAATTGTGGGAAGGCCGGGTGCTGACGGGACTTGTGGGAAGCCCGGGGAATTGTGGGAAGGCCGGGTGCTGACGGGACTTGTGGGAAGCCCGGGGAATTGTGGGAAGGCCGGGTGCTGACGGGACTTGTGGGAAGCCACAAGAAGCCAAGCCGGCGCTCAGGGCGCTGCGGCAGCCCCCAGGGGGCGGTGGCTGTGGTGGCCCCGAGGCTCCTGCTGCTCCCTTGGTGCCGAGGCTGAAGGTCCCGGCGTGTAGCCGGCACCGGCTGCGCTCCTGCAGGTAGGCCAAGCCCGCCAGCCCTGCCGCTCCCGGGAAGGCGGAGCGGAGTGGACCATGGCGCTCCCCGGCGCCCTCACCTCTCTGTGCGGCTCTTTCTCTTGTTTGTTGTCGGAAGCCACTCATGGGGCTCCTTGTCCTCAGGAGGCACCGCTGCCTGCTTCCCGCCGAGTTGACTTCACGGGGGAGGGCAGGGCGAGTGCGCCTGCTCGGCTGCCCCGTCGGACCTGCCGGGCGGGGCCTGCTCCGTGCACCCGCCTCGGGGCCTCACCCCCGTGCGGGGGGCCCCGTGGGCGTCTCCCCTTCCTTCCTCCGCGCGTGGTAGAACCACAGTTCATGCGGAAACCACAGTAACTACTGTCCAGGCCGAGGGTCCAGGGGACCCTGCAGACCAGCGACTTCCCACCTCGCTCACCGCCCGCGCACAATGCAGCTTTTGCTGATCTGACAAAACACAGGAATGCGTTTAGTTCGCCCACACCAGGCGGCTGTTGTGTTGGCTGTTGTGACTTTTTCATCTGAAAACCTAGAGGAAAGGAGGTCGGTGCCCTGCCTACAGTCAGGGGTTGCGCGTTTCAAACGTCCCCGCGGCTCCCCGGGGGGGCCCACACCGCGGGCCCTGCTCTGGCCGCAGCGGGCAGCTGTGCGTCCACAGGAGCTGCTGCCCCTCGCGGTGGCGTTGCTCGGAGGCCGACAGGGGTGCGCGGCTGCTCCGCAGGTGTGGATGGAGGTGGATGGCCAGGCTGTTAGGGTTCATGGCTTTGTCCCCCGCCCTTGCAGCAGCTGCTGGTCAGGTGAACTGCCCAATCGGTGGCCTGCTTATGCCAGAGGACACACTTCACCCTGATGATGCCGCCGCGTCCGCGGGACGGCTCCTCTCCCCGGAGCACCAACCACATTCCGCCTCAGGCCCCCAGGAACCAGGCCAGGGATCCCGGCCCATGCCACGTGGCACCATGGTCATGTGAGGGGTGGGGTCATGTGCTGGATCCCAGGTGATGGGGGGTGGGTACGGGGGGTAGGGGGAGCCAGCACTGGGCGCCTTCCTGAGTTTCTTTGAGGGTAAACACAGCGGGAAAGTGGGTGCTCGCAGCCTGGCTGTGCTTCCGAGGTAAAGGCCGATGGGTGCTCACTGACCTGGGAAGGCCGCTGAGGCCCACAGTCATTCGCTTCCCTCATTAGATGTGGGCCATCATGCAATCTGTTTTACCCTTTTAATTGTTTCTGGATTGATTTCAGAGAGGAAGGGAGAGGGAGAGAGAGGTAAAAAACAAAACATCAATGATGAGCGAGGATCATGGATCGGCTGCCTCCTGCACGCCCCACACAGGGGATCAAGCCCACACCCTGAGCCTGCGCCCTGACCGGGATCGAACTGTGACCTCCTGGCTCATAGGTGGCGCTCAACCACTAAGCCATGCTGGCCGGGCTACCTTTTTAACTTTTAAATAAAAGATGATAGGCAGTTGCCAAGGTGGTACAGAGACCTGGTTTACCCTTTACCCAGCCCTCCATTGGCTCCATCTCACCTGCCAGTAGAACCACAGCCTGGAGCCCGGCGCTGGGACAGGGTGGTGTGTGTCTCCTGCGTTCACATCGCCTGTGTAGATCCAGACCTAGTCCCCCCCCCCCCCCCCACAGATCTCCTGCCCTCTTCACTGTCAACCCGCCCTCCCTCTGCCCTCTAGCCCCAGGCAATCACCAGTTTATTTTCTCTGTAAGATTATTTTTAATTGTGAATTAATTTCTGTTTATTATAATAATATATAATAATCTCCCAGAAATGTAGGAACGTGAAGAGTAAAATATTTCCATTATTTGCCACGCTCGAACTGTCACGTCGGTGTGTGTCCTCTAGGCCTCCTTTTGTGCGTTCGCATAGTTTCATGGATTTGCTGCCTTCACGTTCCCGGGTTTTATATTCTGCCTCTTCTGTCCGACTCGCCATACCCGTGGTCCGTACGTGCTCGTTGGAGCAGAGCAGTGAGACGCTAGTAGCATTTGGGGCAGTAGAATGGGGTGACGGATGGGGTGACGGATCGGGGTGGCAGGGATCGGGGTGTGCCAGGAGAGCCGGCCGGGCAGAGACCAGGCCTCAGCGAGGAGGCGATGGGGCCCCCTTCAGCCGTGCCCACCGTCCTGAGGCCCAGCAGCCCCTTTGTCTGGCTCCCTGTCGCCTAGGACTGTCACCGAGCATAAAGCAGGTTGGAGACACCTTGGAAGTAATGAATAGAGTGAGCACCGGAGTCTCCCGTCCTCACCTCCGCACGGAGAGTAATTACGCGCGGGTGTCGCCGTGGGAGGATTTATCGCGGCGCCTCTTTGCTGGAGTGTCAAAACTTCTTCTCGGTGGCACCACGCTTAGAAAAGGCAATCACGTCGCAGGGTGTGCCATTGTGTTCCAGTCATTCCGCTGCGACTTTAATTAGGACTGCAAATAAATAGAAAGTGGAAAAGTTGAAATCGTAATTTCCCGGAGTTTGTGAGCACGTTGGCAGAGCCCTGTTCCTCCTCCCTCCTCCGTCCTCCCTCCTCCCTCCTCCCTCCTCCCTCGCTGCGGGCCTGCGGTCGCCTCTTAAGTGGGAAGTGAAGTGGCTAAGCCCCTTCTGGAGAGATTTTAACTGAAGAGCAGGCCCACAGGCAGGCTTTCATGAAAAGGCGTTTCATAAATTAAATCTTCGTTGCATTAGCGCCGTCTCGGGGCAGGAGCTTGTTGTCCGTGGCGGGGTGAAAGCACCAGGACCGTCTCCCTCGGTGGCTGCATTCCTGCTCTCGGAGAAGGAAGGGAAGGAGGAGCACAGGGCCGTGCTGGGGAAGCCGGCGCTCATCCGCAGCGGCATCCTCACCGCCACCAGGTGTGACGCGGCGCACGCTGCGGTGTCCACGCCCCTCAGCCTCTGGAGCTGGCGGCTGCTCTTTTTTTTAAAATATATGTTTTTATTGATTTAGAGAGGAACGGAGAGAGTGAGAGAGATAGAAACATCAATGATGAGAGAGAATCATTGATTGGCTGCCTCCTGCACGCCCCCTACTGGGGATCAAGTCCGAAACCTGGCCTGTGCCCTGTCCTGGAATTGAACCCTGACCTCCTGGTTCATAGGTCGACACTCAACCACTGAGCCACAATGGCCGAGTGCAGCTGCTCTTTTGAGGGGAGATCTTGTGCGTCCAGGACAGGCTGTGAGCAGGAGGCAGGCCATCTTGGCGCCGTATGCGAGGGCAGGGCCTGTAGAGACAGGCAGCCCAGCTCTGCACTGGGCATTGCTGGGAGGGAGAGCGCACAAGGACCCAGAGGAGCGCTTGGCGTGGGGTCCCATTGCCCCCTCCCTCCCAGCAAGGAGCATGTGTGCAGAGACTGTCATGAGCAGAAAGGGTCTCGGTGGGAAAGGAGGCGGGAGCTTGGTTGCTAGAGCGTCTAATGATTGTGAGCATCTGCGAATCGCAAGGAGGGGTAAGAAGAATGTAAAGAGGGTCACGTGCGCACTCTCAGCAACACACCTGGTCACTTCCCTTAATAAAGACAGAACAGCATGGTTAAAGACATGTGCCCATGCGTTTGAGTTAGTTAATTTTGATTTGCTGTTTGACAAGTGTTTGAATTTTTACCTTTTCTGCCTCTGGAGCATGGGCCCATGCTTAGTAAGCACTTTCTGTGCCAGCGTCCGCCATGAGCCTTGATTCACTTCATCTGGTTCTACCGAGTGCCTGCTGGATGCCAGGGTGGTCTTTTTGGGCATTGGGTGGCTCCCCAGGCAAGCATGGTCCCTGCCTTCATTGAGCTTATAGTTTAAGGAGGATGCTACTGTGGGGAAGAGGGGATTCCCACCTGGCTGTCTTAGGGGCTGGCGATTGCCAGGGAAATCTGGACTAGGGACTGCCTGAGTCCGTCCTGGCTGTTATAAGGAAATACCCTAGACTGTGCGACTTATATACAACGGACACGTACTGCTCACAGCTCTGAGGGCTGGGAAGTCACTCTCTGGGGTCCCTTTTATCAGGGCACTAATTCCATTTGTAAGGGCCTCACCCTCATGACCTAATCACCCCTCCAAAACCCCCAGCTCCATGCCATCACACATGTGAGTTTTGAGGACATTCAGTCTGTAGCAGGGACTGAAAGTGTAGGGAAGTCAGGGTGGGAGGGCTTTATCCTCTGAATTCTCACAGACCCTGACCTAATTTGTTCTTGACCTTGGGCATGTTTGCGTCTCCTCATCTACCAGGCCATGCCTAGCAGCACGTGTAGGGTTGTGGCGAGCTTCAGCGCTTGGCCCTGGGCGCTGTGCAGGGTGTCAGCATCCCTGTGGCCGTTGGAGTGAACACAGGACCCTCTCCTCTCACTTCGGTGGCTGGTGGATCATCTGAACTGGAGAAACTGCCCACCACACGCAGGACGTCTGCCCAGGAGGCAGCCTCCACATCTCCAAGCCTCAGCGCCAGGTGGCCTGCGGGGCAGGACCAGCTGCCTGGGAGGCCCGTGGGAAGTGTGGTCCCGTGTGCAGCTTGAGGCTGTGGCTGATTTTTGTGGGGGCCTCACTGTTTACAATTGGGCCTGGGATGGCGTCTGGGCTAAAGGAACACGGAGCCGGAGCTTCCGGGCCCAGCACTGCGTCGAGTAGCTGGGCCCCTGAGCTTAGGGGTGGGTTGTGCCGAGGGGACCCCGTTTGTAATATATGTCATTCCTAGTGTCTGGAGCCACATGTCCAGGTGTGGAGCCAGGAGAGGGGGGCGCAAGGGAGCTGAGGGGGAACAGGAGCTCAGAATCCAATTTTTCATCTAGTAACAACACAGTACAGTGTGTATTCCCATAATATCCCTTCAGCTTCCTGGGGTCTGGAGTTGCATCTATTTTTAAAAACACCAGGACCAATAGCTCTGCTTTATGCAGACCAACTGGAGGGTCCCTGGCTCTGAGACTTTACTGTAAAATCAACTCTAAAGGGGGCCGGGGGCGCACAGCACGCAGCCTGTGGCAGCGGCACAGTTCTTAAGCAGCGAGGAATGGCGGAAGTGATCCTGTGCTGGGTCTGCCCCCAGGGGAGGGCGTTCGGGAATGGGGGGGGGGGGTGGGCGCGCTGCTGGCTGCCGGGCAGATGGGAAGGGGCAGCTGTAGGACGTGCCCTTGTCTACTCCATCCTCTTGCTCTGCTGGGGCCCGCGGGGCAGCGGGGTTACTGGGGAGGCCGAGGAAGGGGGACCCCCTCTGCTGGATGTCCTGGAGAAACAGCCGGGGTCAGGACTGGTTTCCTGGCTCCCGGACCCGGAACCGGGCACAGAGGCTTCGGTTTGGCAAAGAAACGCTGTGCTTTGCAGATTCGTGTGAAGCAGCCGCGGGCGACCTGGGCGCCGCACCGAGTGGAAGCCTCCTGGTCCGTCTCTCGTGGGTGCAGAGCCCGACCCTTGCCGTCTTGAACCTGTTTGGTTCTGTTCTTCACTTTTTCACGTTACTTGTTTTTCCCCAGGAGCCCTATGCTTAGGTCTCATCCCCAGCTGGGGAAACTGAGGCTCGAAGATGTGTACCTTTCCCAAGGCCACACGATCGAGAAAAACATGGGTCAGCTTTCAGACTCTGATTATAGTATGTGTTCCCTCTCCCCAGCCCAAGGGGCCTCACCCCCTTCCCAGGGCCTGCGACATCAGCCGCCCGTCCTCATCACTATAGCAGCTGCTCTTACTGAGGTTCTCCCTCAGGTTCGCAGCCTCCTGCCTGAGCCCGCAGCGGGAAGGACCGGTGGCGGGGAGCCCTGGCGACTGGCCGGGCCACAGGCCGGTCTCCCTCCTCTACGGCTTCGGCGTCATCACGCAGTGACCGCTCCCGAGCCTCGCCTTCATTAGGTGCAGGCACAGGTGCGGCGCTGAGTCCCGCTCGTCACTTGTGTGTGACGAGGTGTCACCTCTGCTGCTCCCACGTTTTCCTCGAACATCCTGTCGGCTGCTCCGTGTCCATCTGCCCGGGGTTTTGGATCGTTGTTCTCCAGGACCCTTTTAAGCTCGTTTCCCCCTAACTTCCAGGGATGCCCTGAACAGCGGGCCGTCAGGAGAGACCACACTGTTCTGTCTGCCAGCTCTCTGGTCCTCGTCTCAAAAAATGAAACCTCACTGTCTCCCAGGCGAGGATTGCAGGGGGGCCCATGAAGCGGTTATGCATTCATTGTCCCCGAGATGCCTCAGTGTCAGGCTGGACTGCTCCAAGGCGCTGGGCGTGCAGGGAAGGTTACGTTCTTTTAAATCGAAGGAAATCCAATCCAAGGCCTGAGGAGAGGTTGGTCCCAAGTCTGGAGTTCTGGGGGCCCTTGGGGCCCACTCCCAAGCCAGGCAGACAGTGTGAGGGCCCAGAAGAGCTCCGCAGAGCGAAGCGGAGGCCACAGGGCTGGCTGCCCCTCCGGGGGCTCCACTGCTTGCCAGCGGGTCACAGGCCCACCCCCTCTGGTCCAGGTCTCGCGCCTCAGCCGGGCTGTGTCTGATCCAGGTCAGGTCCCTGCACCCCGAGACTCTCCCCTGTTCCTCTCCAGCCTCCAGAAGAGCCAGCGCCCAGGACCAGGCTGCTCCCCTCTCAGGCTCACCTTGGCCGTCAGCTCAGACCTGGAGACCCGAAGACCTCTGTGCAGACAAACAGCTCTTCCAACCGGAGAGTTAGTTACTTCTCCGCTGAGTAATAATAATAATGATAAAACGTATCCATTCATCCAGCAAGTCTCAAGGACTTGCCATTTTCCCGGGAGAAGGGGAAATACCTTTTTCATTTCTGATGAGCCTACAAAATACAAGTTAATTTTTCAACAGATAATCCTGCCAGATTAAATTCTCAATAAATCACCCGTCTCACGGGGCTCCTGTTGTGAAGGGAGGGGCCGTCCTGTGTTCTAGGGGACCTGTGGGGTGGAGGTGGGAGCTGAGCCGGGTATTTTGAAGCCAATTCCTGCCTCACTCACCAGAAGCTGGGGGCTGAGGGAGGGAGAGGCACAGAGCATTGTCTGGAGGGGCTTGGGTCTTCCAGGAGGAGCAGAGTGAACCCTGAGAGTTCAGCGTGAACCCTGGAAAGCTCAGAGTGAACCCCGAGAGTTCAGAGTGAACCCCGAGAGCTCAGTGAGGGAGCGAAGGAACGGGGAGGGTGCCCTCAGCTCCGCACTAGGACAGCCCTTTGCTTGCTTTCCCGGTTGTTGCTATTGTTTGTCATGGGGCTGTGGGCGCCTGGGGCACAGGGCCTGTACCTGCTTCTCTTGAACCCTGGCAGGTGCACAGTCATCATTGCTTGATGTGGCATGAAAGGATGAATGAGTCAGGGTTGGAGGAGCAGGGCCTGGGGAATGGAAAGGAAAGGAAATACCACTCAGGCAGGTTGGTCGGGGTAGCGGGGGAGGTGGTGGGAGCAGTGGGTGGCTAGAGCCTGGTAGGAGCGTAAAAGCCGTTTTATTGAGATATGACTCCATGAGGTGCCGTTCACCCACTAGGGACGTACGGTTCAGTGGGTAGGTGTCTTCACAGAGTCGTGCACCCACCACCACAGTCCATTTTAGAACTTCTTCTCTCCGAGGAGAAGCCCCACGTGCTTAGCTATCTCCCCCTCCCCTGCAGCCACCCGTGGCTTTCTGTCGCCGTGGTGTCTGTTTTGGACATCCCATGTACGTGGACTCCTACAACGTGGGGCCCTTTGTGGCTTCTTCCACGTGGTGTAATGTTTCCGAGGTTCACCCGAGTTGTGGCCTGTGCCAGGCTCCCTTCCTGCGGGGCGGGATGGTGGTCCACAGTGGGGACATGGACGGGCGTCTGGGTGCGCCCAGGTCAGGCACCTGCATCTGGACCGGTGCTGTTTGAGTGGGAGTGGGGCCTAACCGTGGGGCTGGACCATTCAGCACATCTGGAGGCAGAGACGGGGCGGGGGGCGGGGAGACACCTTCTTGGTGTCTGAAGGACAGACTGGGGAGCAGGAAGAGCAGCTGGACGGGCAAGGTGTTGAGGAGGACACAGCAGCAGGAGCGTCTGGGGCGCAGAAGGGGCCTAGGAGGGAGAGGGGGCATTTGTGGCCCGAGACAGGAAATGCGGTGACTGGCGAGGAAGAGAGTAGAGTTTGCACCTGCTCTTACCTTTTGGGGGACGCAGGGACGGTGTTCAGGCGGCTGCAGGGCCCAGGAGGGAGGACCTAGAGACAAGCCTCCCTCCTGGAGACCTGCCTTTGAGAGCCGGCGAGCAGGTGCCCCTGAAAGGCAGGCCCTCGGAACAGGTGGCACATCTGCCACCCACCCAAGTGCTGGGGACCGGGTGGTCCAGGGGGGCTCTCTGGGTGAGCCGGGCCCGGACAGAGAGGAAGGCAGGGAATATGCCGGATCCAAGCCAGGCAGACAGCAGGAGCAGGGGCGGGGGGAGAGGGTGTGGGAGAGGGCCCTGGGCTGGAAGCACCGCCTGCAGAAACGGGCGCTCAGCGGGCAGGCAGGTGACACCACGGACAAACAGCGCGCTCCGCACACGCACCCGGCGGAGCCTTGCATGTGACTGTCACAGCACCTGGGGGCAGATGGTCTTGCTGTTACTGCTCTATGGGCCTGGAGACGAAGACGTGGAGAAACTAAGACCTGCCCTGGTCACCTCTCTAAAAACCGCTGGGTTCGCACAAAGCTTTCATGTTGCGTAAACAACAGGCGGCAACGAGGGCGGCGCGTTTTAGGTGGGATAGACTGTCTCACCGGGGAGTCTAGAAGCGTCCGGGGGTGAGAGTCCAGTCCAGTCCACTCACTGGGGACCGGCATGTGGGCTACGAAGCAGAATAGGACGCTCCTGCCCTCGGGCCCTGAGAGCAGGACACGCACACCCAGCCGGCTCTCTCCACGCTGCCCCTGCAGGAAGCGCCTGTTGAACGGATGCATCCGTGAGGGAGCCACACCGGCCTCTCCACCTGGCAGAGGGCGCCTGAGCAAGGACGCAGAGGGGAGAGCGCGCCGTGTGACCGTGTGACCGTGTGACCGTGTGACGGGCGGGAGTTGGTGTGGCCCGAGGAGGGTGCGGGAGGGCAGCCTGGGAGACGAGGTGGAAGCAGGTGAGCGGTGTGTGAGGACCAGCGCAGCGGGGCCATGTCTGTCTCCCGGAGGAAGTCCCGGAGCCCTCCATGCCCTGTGCCCCGTCCCAGCCCAGGGGCCTCCCGGGTACCCCGCCCCCACCCGCTGGCGCCCCAGCTCCCAGCTCCCACTCTGCGCAGTCACCGCGCTGCAGGGAGGCGCTGCTGGGAGGAGGCTCCGGAGAGGAGCCTCGGTGCCTGCGTTTTGCAGCGTCTGGAACAGAACGGCTTTTCGAATTTCAAGCCACAATTTGTATTCAAATGAAGGTCATTTGAAAGGTGTAACATAGTAAACAGCCATTATTTCATTTTGATGGCGGCACTAAAATTATAGTGTTGGTTGAATTATTTTAGCGTAGGACTATTACCGTCTCCCTAAAACATTTAGAGGGGCTCTCAGAGCGCAGCCGCAATCCTAAAATTAGAGAAAAATTAAAAGTCGAGAGCTGTGGTGGTGGAGGTGTGATTGGGGGAGAGGCCCCGGGGGCATGGACGCTGGCACATTCCGTTCACCACCGTGCGTTCCTCGCACCCACAGCTGCAGATAAAGGAGGGGGCATCGCAGGACTTCGAACTGTGGGAATGCTCCCCCCCCCCATCCTTCTGTCATTCAAGTCCTTAAAATCCCACCAATGGACGTGACTCCTGTGGGCTTTTCTACCCTTGATGGGAGCTCCTGGGAAAGGCAGCTTGTCACCCTCCCACCACCCCTCACTGGCAAGTTCGCCAGGAGCCCCGTGGGGGAAGCCGGAGTCCCTCAACTCGCTCGCTCACAGTCTGCGTGGTGGGTGAGCAGGGCTTGCCCCCTTGGGCCTGAAGTTTGGGTTGGGCCAAGGCCCCATTCCCCTCACACCAGGCATCCGGAAGCCCCCTCTCCTCCACAGGCCTGGGCTCCAGGCTCTGGGCTGCCAGGGGTGGATGGCGCATTCCGTCAGCTGAAGAGATGGGCCCCTCTGAGGCCCTTTCCAATCGGATTGTGGCCTTGTGGCGCCAGGAATCATGAGTGTGCAAAGTGGTGGACCTAGGATCCGCGTGACTCCTGGGAGCGAGACCCAGCCTAGAGCCCTGGGCTTCCTGTCTGCCCCTGGCTATGCATTTTATTTTTAAAAAAAATATTTTTATTGATTTCAGAGAGGAAGGGAGAGGGAGAGAGAGATAGAAACAGCAGTGATGAGAGAGAATCATTGATCGGCTGCCTCCTGCACGCCCCACACTGGAGATCGAGCCTGCAACCCAGGCATGTGCCCCGACGGGAATTGAACCACGATCTCCTGGTTCACAGGTCAATGCTCAACCACTGAGCCACACCGTCCGGGCCCGGCTATGCATTTTAAATGTCCCCACTTGAAACGCTTCGGGTTGATTATTTGCAGGATTCAGAATCCTTTGGATTTTAAAAGTCATGACAGTACGGATGCTTGCACCACCTAAGTGGCTTTTGAGCAGCACATGGATGGGTGGGTGGGTGGATGGATGGATGGGAGGATGATGGATGGATGGTTGGGTGGATGGTTGGATGGTTGGGTAGATGGATGGATGGTGGGTAGTTGGATAGATGCATTGATGGCAACACCAAGTATATCTGGGGCATTCCATGAAAATTAAGCATTTCAGAATGTCACATTGTATTCTGAGCCAGTTGTATTCTGACTCATATGTCATAAGTTACATAAAAAAACTCCAGCGGGCTTGAGAAAAGGAATTATTTATTATGAGGGTATAGTTACATTTCCTGGGAGAAGAGGCGCAGCTGGAAGCTGGGCAGGGGACCAGGAGGCCACCCAGGCTGTCTCATCTCCTGCCTCCTTCACGCTTCAGTGTCTCCTCTCGGTGGCCCAGCCCAGCTCAGGCCTGTCCTCAGTGCGGAGTTACACGCACCAGGTCACCCGCAGGAGGAGGCGACCACAGGCCCCAGAGTCCAGCCCCAGGTTCCTGGGGAAGAGCGTGTGGAGTCCTCTCCTGCTGGGGGACCAGGGCTGCATATTCAGACTGCAGGGCACCCCATGTGATGCATGGTGGGGTCACTTCCAGAGAAAGGGGGCGTTGTATCTACTGGCCAGGTTTTCCGCAGGCTTCCTAGTGGATCCTACTCCAGCCTGGCTAATGCACTCACATCCCGCTGCCCATCAGGTCCCAGCCTGCCCTGCTGCTGAGAAGCGCCTCTCCTCGCTGGCCTGGGATGCCTGCGCATGGAGCGGTGCGCGCAGGGCAGCGGGCTGCCTGCGGAGCTGCCCTCAGCTGCGGCCCAGCCTGGTGTGGGGAGGAGGACAAGCCCTGGGTTTGCCCAAGTGAGATGCTCCCCACCCCCACTCCACAGTGACACAGGAAGGTGGGGTGCCTGGTCCTTCAGAGCCTGCTCCCCGCCCCTCTGGTCTGCAGCAGGCAGTGCCTGCGGTTCCGGAGCCGACCTTTCCCGTGAGGAGAGGCCTCTGCAGGCACGTTTACAGGCTTCAGCAAGGGGAGGGCCCACGGCATCACCCGCTTCAGTGCCTCTTGTCATCCCGTTCTATTTCTAAAAATACCTTCACCGGGGCCCGCTATACACTTACAATCTCTCTGCCTTATTTTAAGAACACATATAATAAAGCTCCAGCTTAATAGCATGAAAATAATTCCTACAATAACAGTTGTAGCAAATCTCAGCCTTGCCCGGGCGAAGGTGGCCAGACAGAGGCAGGCAATTACGCGTTATTAGCCGCGCCGGGAAGGAGGGATGTGCAGGGGCTGCGTGCACGCAGGAGCCTCCGACGTGAACTCCATTCTGATAGTGGGATTCTCACAGACGATAGCTCCCTTCATTAGCATTTTCACACTTCGCTGACTGACAAATGAGAAGCCAGGCCTCGGCGCCTCCAGATTTACCCTGGCGGCGCTCTCTGCACCTCTGCATCAGGCTGGGCGTCATCCCTAACCTTGGCCTGTGGAGGATTAACTCTTCCTGGGCGGACCTGTTTCCTTCGGGGATGGGAGAACATTCTGGAATCACAGGCTGTGCACCTTCAGACTTTAAAGGGGTCACTCCTGCGGCTTTCTCTGCTTGCCCTATTGGCACCTGCAGGGGGCTGTCGGAGGATGGCGGGTCTGAGGGACCAGGCCAGGCCAGCCTGCAGGGGGTCCTCCTCTCAAGACTGTCCCTGCTCAGGTGGCGAGTCACAGGTGGCGACGGCATCCTTTCAAGCATCAGGGTGGTCGTTGGATGGAAAGTCTAGCTCTCCCCTTAGCAAGAGGAGTAGAGTGGCCTTCTGCCTTCAGCCGAGGCAGGGGACACAGCCCAAGGTGGGCAGAGGGAGCTTTGGGAGGGCCCCCTGGGCAGAGGGCATCCTGAGAGGGAAGTGGACGCTGGTTAGGGTCAGGGGGCACTGACCGTGGGGGCACCGCTTGTGCAGGGAGAGAGGCTGGGTGCTGCACAAAGGACTTGGACACCATGGTGCCTGCTGTGGGGGATTTTTAATCTAAAGAGAGAGAGTGTGAGGGAATGACAGCGTTCTTAGGTCATTTACCAACAGCAGCCAGTGGGTGCGTATAGCCGTGAGAGTGAGTGCTGGGTCATGCAGAGAAGGCCATCTCCGGTTACCCCATCAATCAGGGGAGGCTTCCTGGAAGAGGCAGCAAGTACTAGGACTCCAGGAGGGTGGCTCCTGATGTGCTGTCTATACCTGAGCCCATGTGGGTTAGGAGAATGCCAAGGGCGGGAGTTAATGCAGGGCGAGCCTCCCCTTCCAGCGACACTGGAGTTTCTAGCCCGCTTTCCTGCTGCTTTCTTTTCTTTTTTTCTTTTTTTAAAATATATTTTACTGATTTTTTATAGAGAGGAAGGGAGAGGGATAGAGAATTAGAAACATCGATGAGAGAGAAACATCGATCAGCTGCTTCCTGCACACTCCCCACTGGGGATGTGCCCGCAACCCAGGTACATGCCCTTGACCGGAATCGAACCTGGGACCCTTGAGTTCGCAGGCCGACGCTCTATCCACTGAGCCAAACCCATTAGGGCCCTGCTGCTTTCTTTTGGGGACACAAACCCTTGGTGACTCAGGGACCATTAATTTCTACACAGGCTCTTGGGCAGAGCTTTGATGTGGCTCCTGAGGGCCCATGAAGCCCCTGAGGTCAGGGCCAGTTCACTCTGTGCTCCTTTGTGTGTCTGACAAAGGGCCAGCATTTTGGCAAACTTCCCAAAGCTGATCCGCTCAGGAGTCCTCGTCCCCGTCTGCACGTTGGCGTCACCTGGGGAACCTTGTTTTTTATTAGTTTATTTTTCAAAGATACTTTTATTGCCCAAAATCTATTTTTAGAAGTTACTATTTCAAAAGAAAGGAAAAGAGTAAGAAAGGTTATTTGGGGTTTTAGATTAGCATAATGTTTATAATAAAGTGAGTTTTATGGATGTGAATATATATATATATACACATATATGTAAATACATATGAAAAACCAAAAAATGTGGAAATATTAACATTAGTCTATATTTAATGTCCATATGGTGTTGCTACTATATTTTCCTTGTAATTTTTGGGTATGTTTAATTAGTCAAAGGAAAAGATATATGTGAAACATACTCAGTAGTATGGATCTATCACAGTTTATGCTAACCATTCCCTTATAATTATTATTTTTTTTGTTAATCCTTACCCAAGGATATTTTTCCATTGATTTTTAGGAAGAGGGGAAGAGAGTGGGAAAGACAGACAGAAACATTGATGTGAGAGAAACACATTGATTGATTGCCTCCTGCACGCGCCCTGACCAGGGACCGGGCCAGGGAGGATCCTGCAACTGAGGTACCTGCTCTTGACTGGAATCGAATTTGGGACCCTTTGGTCCCCAGGCCCGATGCTCTGTCCACTGAGCCAAACCGGCTAGGGCACCATTCCATTATTTAAAAAAATATATACATATACATATACATCATATTGATTCCAGAGAGGAAGGTAGGAGGAAGAGATAGAAACGTCAATGATGAGAGAGAATCATTGATTGGCTGCCTCCTGCACATCCCACACTGGGGATCAAGCCCGCAACCCGGACCGGGAATCGAACCATGACCTCCTGGTTCATAGGTTGATGCTCAACCACTGAGCCACGCCGTCTGGGCCCATGTCCTGTTGATGGGGCCGAGGTAGTTTCTGGTTCCCGGTCAGGCTCTCAGAGCTTCAGGGAGAGCCTCGCCCTTGTGAGCTCACGTGCTTAGGGGGCATGACAAGCCGCTTTCTGGTGTGCCTTCGCCTCTCGCCTAAGGGGAAGACGTGCCTGCGTGTCCCCTGTGGCCCTGTCCTCGCCGGGGTTGGGTTACAGCCTGTCAATTTATCCGATGCGATGCACGGGAGGACGTGGTGGTCGCGGGACGGGGGCACGTTTGTCGGTAACATGCTGTAGGTCAGGGTTCAGCAGCGTGTCCCCCGCCCGGTGCCCACGGTGCTTCCGGAGGCAGCACGGAGCGTGGGTCAGTCCTGCACTCGGCGCAGCGAGTGCGGAAGGTCACCAGCCACACCCACGGCACCGCGAAGCCCTTCCCGGGTTCCCGTGGCTCTCCTTCCCCCGCACGAGTCTTGTGCTGAGCGGACGACTTCACTGCTCATCTTCCCTCACATCACGTGGCTCCCGCCTCCAGAGCAAGGCGGCCGGGCCGGACCCAGGAGAGGGCGGCCTTCTTGCTCCTGAGAGTGAGCCTCACGGGGCAGAGCCTGGACCTGCCCGGGCACAGCGGGGTCCCGGGGAGCAGAAGGGGGTGCGCCTTTTCCTGAACATCTGGGGTGGCAGGGGTTGCGCTGGAGGCATGGGGTTTCCACATATTGTAGGTGCAGGTGGCCGAGGGGATGGGATGGTCCCCAGCTGACGTGTGCGGCGCGGCTCAGTGTGTCCCTCTCGAGGGCCCCCTTCTGCAGCTGGAGCGGCGGCGCTCACCCCCCACCGCACAGGGCGAGCAGGCCCGTCGGTCCGGTGCCCGTGCTGGGTGCTTGTGTGCTCCGATGGGGCTGGGCATAGTTCTCGCTGTAGTGCTCTGTGGCCGTCTGCTCGCTGGGATTCTGGCATTTATTTTCCTTGGTTTTGGGGCCAGGATGGCATGTGAGTGTTGGGAAGGCCCCTCCGGGAGTCAGCGGTGTTGGCAGGTTTGTCAGAGTTGGAGGTAGAGGGAGTTCTCCCCTGTCTGGCACCTGGTCCTGGGCTCACGCAAGGGATGAAGGACACATGGGTGGGGGTAGCGCGGGTGGGGGTGTTCGGTTCTTGCTGAAGGACTTGGAGGAGGGAGATGGTGAGACCCGCCTGGGAGCGTGGACGGGGTGACGTGGTGCTGCCGAGCTGTCAGGTCTGGTGTCCCGCTCGGGCTTCGGCCCCGGATTTCACGGGCCTGCCAGGCTCCGCCCTGGGCTTGGCAGTTCCTGCGTCCACGGCTGGGGCCGGGGCTGTGCCTGGGCTGGTCTTTTCCTGAGGACATTCAGATGCCAGTGTCTCTGTTTCGCTCTGTGGGTTTTAAACCACATCTGGATGCTACATCTGGAATGCCAGTTTCCCTTGCCACTGTGTCCCAGCGGTGGCATCCGGGGGAGGGTTTGTTTACACCATTTTGAAGGCGAGCCTTGAACGCGGTGCACACAGCCCCGCCTCGCCAGCCGCCCGTGGCTCGTCAAAATGCCTTGGGAAGTGGTTCCTGGATTCCGCGGAGACGACAGCGGCCGCTGAGCAGCTCGCATGGCTTGGCCCCTCTGTCCGCCGGGGAACCTTAAAGACTACGGCCTCCAGGGACCCTCCGAGAGCTTATTTTAAATGGTTTCGGACGGGGCTCAGGCCCCAAATGATTCTAGAGTCCAACTTGGGTGAGGATCCCTGAGACCATTCAGGCAGGTGCCCCAGCCTTTGGGTGAAGTGGTGGATGAAGCAGGTCTGACCAGAACACAATGACGCTGCGGACAAATGCTTATATAGAGTCTGGCCCTCGTCCGCTCAGTCCTGTGCCAGCCTGGAGCGAATCCATGCCATGTCGGGTGCCCGGGACCAAATGCTGTAGGTCATTATGGAAAAGGGTGCCTCGCCCCTGGTCCCGTGAGTCCAGGTTCCCCTTCCTCCCTGTCCCTCCTTCCTATTCTCCGTCCTTCCCAGCTGTGCCGTGTGGTCCCCACCTCAACCTGTGGTCCCTGGACCAGCCTCGTCTGCACAGAGCTGGCTGCCGTGGTCTCTGATCTCCCCTGTGTCTGTGGGGCTCAGCAGGCTTGGTTTGATGCCCGCGCTGCAGCGTCAGCAGGGCTGCCCTGCTTCCCCCTCCTCCTCCCTGGGACCACGCTCTCTGAACCGAAATCAATAGACCCAGGACATGCTTGGAATCCAGAAGCTGATCTTTCCCAAGTCTGTTTTCTGGTCAGATTTCTCCTGGCGGCCGGCACTGGGCTGTGCCACGCTGGGAGAGCGGCCCCTGAGGGGTGGCCGGGCTGGGGCGAGGGGCCAGGGTGCTGCCCGGGCCGCCATCCCGCATCCTCGCACCCCAGCCAGTGTTAAGGAGCGCGGAGCCAAGCCTGATGGAAACCCAGCCTGTTTTGCATAAGCAGGCGCCGTGGAATCGTCCTCTCAGTGCCGCCTGCCACAGATTAACAATCTGACTTCCACACAATAAAAGCCCGAGCATCATACCAGGCGATACTTCTTAGGTGGTGGGTACACAGATGGAAATTCATTTGATGAACTACGAGTCCCCGAATGGATCCTAAACTTCTTGTAATTACCCTGGAAAACCCCCGATAGGAACTGAGACAAGCTCTTTGTATTCCCCACCCCGTCAGGGCAGCCATTCTCCATCCTAAGCTTGTGCTGTGGCGAATGAGCACCTTCCTGCGAGGAGTTCGGGCCTGGCGCGGGGAGGGGGGTGGGAGTGGGGGTGGGGGTGGGGCGCTGGGCCACATGCAGATTGGCCAGCTCCACCCTTCCCCGGTGTGAAAGGAGCATCATTGGCAAAGACTTTGGTGCTGAGTGAACTGTGACTTCAGTGGTACCGTGAGGTGTCAGCGTGAGGTGTCAGCAGCGAGTGTGCTGGCCACCCGAGGGGGCGGACCTGGGCTTTGAGGACGGGCTGGCAGGGTCTCTCTGAGCCTGTGGAGGTGGTGACTCCCGCTCTCCTGGGAGCTTAGTTTTCCTTGGAGATGCTGCCACGGGGAGGCCATCACAGCGCTCGGCCAGGAGTTGCTTCCTTCTGAGAGGGTGGGAGGCGGGAGGAGGCAGGTGGGACAGAGGTGCCCTAAGCAGACCAGAGCAGAGCCAGGGACCACCCTCAGGGGAGCCGCCTCCCGCTTCCCAGCTGCAGGGCCTGGCGCACAGGGAGCCACCGGGACGGTCCTCGTCCCAGGGGACAGTGGCGTGGAGGAGGTTAGGCGGCTGTGGCTTCCACTGAGAGTCCTGCTCGATAAGGCTCACCAGTGGGTCCAGGGGCACCGGGGTAGCCACTGGACTAGCGGGAGCTGAGTGAACCCGCTCAGGCTGGAGAAGCCATTTCCTTCGGGGAAGCGATTTGCACGGCCTCCGCCAGGAAGAGCCCTCGCGCTCTCCTGCCGTGTCAGCCCCAATAATGGAGCTGGAAGTAACACGGGAGCTTAATAGGTCTGACGCGTCTCCTTGGAACGGAAAAGGAAGACGTAGCTGTGGAGGCTGTTGAGCATCTTTTCACGGGGGATGGGAAGGTTTTCTTCCTCAAACAAGATGTACGCGAGCCCGCGGTTCAGGTATCTGCTCCGTTATTGCTCCTAAGCGAGGCACAAACCTCTCCACGGGGGTGGCCTCCTCGCCATTAGGGCCCCTCAACCAGGCCTGTGTGGGCGCTGGGGCAGCCATGGACTCTGCAAAGCACAGCCATCTGCTCTTGACTCTGAAGTTCACATCATTTGCGCGCTAACTGCTGAAAGATTTTTACTGTCCCCAGAGCTTGGTGGACTGGCCCGGGGCTTGAGGAATATGGGGTACAGCTGGATCGGAGCAAAGGAGAAGGCAGGAGTAGAGGGACAGGGTGACTTCTGGGTCCCACGCAGTACGTGGATGGATGAGGGCCCGTCCAGCTCTCCGCCCGCCTCTCAGAGAGCTCTCCTGGAAGAGCCACCCCACCACTTCTGATGACATCTCATTGACCAACCCTGTCTGCGAGGGGGTGGGACAGGCCATCCTTTACTTCCTCTCGTGCCCATGATAGCATCAGGGTGTGTGGTTTCGGAAGAAGAAGAGACCAGGTGTCAGGAGGCCACCAGCAGTCTTAGCACCGGTGCTTCGTGCATTTAGTGTTAATCTTGCTTGTCTATAAAACTCCCATTACATACTCCTGGGCCTGTGTCCCATGATGTCCTTATCCCCCCACCCAGCATTATATTCTGAAACATCGGAAACGTGAAAAGTGGAAAGAATTGTAGCTGACATCCTTACATCCATCACGCTCACAGTTTATGTGTTTGCCTGATCACATTTCCATCCACGTCTGTAGTCATTAATCCATCTCAGTTTTGGAGGCATTTCCTGGTAAATTGCAGACAGCAGTACCTGTCACCCCTAAATATTTCAGAATGCATATTGTGAAGGGTTTACTTACTTTTTAATGTAGAATTTATAGATCGCAAAATGCACAGCTTTCAGAGTGCCATTGGGTGAGTTTTGACAAATGCCTCCACCCACGTCATCCACTCTCCTATTAAGAGACAGACATTTTCATGATCCCAAAAGCTTCTCTTTGGATTCTTCCCAGGCAGCACTCCCCCCTCACAGGCAACCACTGTTCTGATTTAAACAAACAACAACATAGATTATTTTTTGCTAATCCTAGGGCTTCATATCAATGAATTCATACAATATGTATTCTTTTGGGTAAGGCTTCCGTTACACAGCTATGTTGTTGTAAGTATCAGTAGTGTTTCCCTTTTTCCTGATGAGCAGTGTTCTGTTGTATGAATGTCCCAGAGTTTGTTTGCCCACTAACGGACAGCTGGTGTTTTCAGTTTTTGACTAGTATGAATAAAACTACTCTGAATATTTCATACAAGTCTCTTTGAGGGATGCGTTTTTTTGTTTGTGTGTGTGTGTGTGTGTTTAATGTACCTCTGGAATAAATGCCTAGGAGAGAATTGTTGGATGCTGTTTTTTCTTTTCAAAGAAACTGGCAGATATTTTTTTCCCCTAAAGTGATTCTGCCATTTCACATTTCCACCAACATCGTATGATGGTTCCACTTGCTCCACATACTCATCAACACTTAATATTGTTAGTCTTTAATTTTAGCCATTCCGGTGGGTAAATGTAAATTAAACCTGTGGTACTTTCCCTGATTACTCCCATAGTTTTCACATACATCTTCCTTTATGAAGTATCTGTCCAATGTTGTATGTATTAAATTTTTTTGATTTTCTTTTTATTATTGGCATGTAGACATACTTTATAAAGTATGGATAAAGTCTTTTGTCAACTATATGTTTTGTAAATATTTTCCCCAAGGTTGTGGCCTGCTTATCCTATAAAATAAAGACCTAATTTGCAAATTGACCGAACCATGGAACCACCTAAAGAACGACCGGTTGCTATGATGCTCACTGACCACCAGGGGGCAGATGCTCAGTGCAGGAGCTGCCCCTGGTTGAGGTGGCAGAGGGAGGTGACTGGTGTCAGCGGTGGGTGGGGCTGGCCAGCAGGCAGCACCAGGCCGCCAGCCAAGGCAGGTGCCAGCGGGGGTCCCCTATCACCCCGCCTGCCGGTCACCCCACAGATGGCCCTGATCGCTGGCCAGGCTTAGTGATCCTACCCTATATATTGGGAACAGTCTCTTAGATTTAAAAATTAAAACCTGGCAAGGCTACTCTAACATTGAAAAAACAGGATGATGCAGCAATAACATGCATGGACTCTGGCTTGCACATTTTGTGGTCAGCCCTGATTCTGACACTTGTAACTGTGTGACAAAGCCAATTACTTAACTTCTCTCTGCTTCAGTTTTTCCACCCATAAGATGGGGAAAATGGTACTACTGCCTCAGAAGGATCAGGTTATGTACTACTTTTAATAATCAGGGCAAAAAAATATAGCTGTCCATGCAACAGCAAGATGCCTTTCACCTGTATGAAAAGTATGGTCACTGGTGCATGCAGAGTCCTGAATTGCAAGGGGGATGTCTGACTGCCAGTTTAGGCCCGACCCCAGGGGTCCCAGATTGTGAGAGGGCGCAGGCCGGACTGAGGGATCCTCCTCCCCACCCTGTGCATGAATTTCATGCACCGGGCCTCTAGTTTACTCTTATAATAGTGTCTTTTCAGTGGCAGAAGTTTTAAAGTTACTGTTACTTTTACCCTTTCATAGTTATTGCTTTCTGTAACCTCTCTAAGAAATCTTTGCTTACTATTTTGTTGTGTGGATTTTTTTCTGGAAGATTTATCATTTTAGATCTTACATGTATGTCTGCTTTCCATCATAAATTAATTATTGTATATGATGTAAGGTAGGAGACATTTGTTATTTCCCACATTGACGTCCATTATGTCAATACCATTTGTTGAAGACTTTCCTATCCATGTTGATTACTTTGGCATCTTTATGTAACTCAATGGACCGTTAAGAGTGGGTTTATTCTGGGCTCTCCTCTGGCCTCTAAGCTGTTTGTCTCCTATATCATTACCTCACTATCTTGATTACTATAGTTTGTATGTCTTAAACTCAGTCCTTTAACTTGGTTCTTTTTCAAAAGAGCTTTGGCTATTCTACTTTCTTTGCATGTTCATGTAAATTTTAGAATCAGCTGGTCAGTATCTACAAAAAACCCTACAGGTATTTTTAATGGGATGGTACTAAAGATATAGACCAATTTGGTGACAATTGCCATCTCTAAAATACTGAATCTTCTAATCCATAAATAAGGTATATATCTCCATTTACTTAAGACTTTAATTTCCCTGTATTATAGTAGTTAGGATAGAGGTTCTGTATGTCATTTGTTAAATTTATCCCTAAGCATTTTATGCTGTTTGGACACTATTTTAAAAATCTCCAATTAAGATAATGGATTTGTCCATTTCTGTCTTTATTTCTGTCAATTTTTACTTCTTGTATTTTAAGCTCTATTATTGGGTACATTACATTTATAATTGCAATGTCTCTCTGAGTACTCACCCTACTTGTTACTATGAATGTCTCTATTAATGGTAGCACCCCGTACCTTAAAGACAATTTCACATAGCCACCCAGCCTTCTTATGCTTATGGTTTGCAGGCTGTATCCTTTTCATCTATTACTTTCATTGTCTTCATATTTAAGTATGTTTCCTGTGGACAGCATGTAGTTGGTTCATCCATCAGACAATCTCTGCTTTTGAATTGGATGGTTCAGTCTATTTACAGTTAATGTAATCATTGCTGGTTGTTAGCTGTCTCTAGAAGTAGCTAATCCTAGGAGGGGCAGTTCCTTCCAAGGTCAGTCAGGCTACAGGATGTCAACACATCAGAATAAAAACACTCGCTTAATATAAACATTTGTGTCATGCCAGAATCAGTTTCCATTGATTGCCGTTTCCCTTGAGTATGGGTCACATATTCCTGCTCGTATACTAGTATTTTGTAATTTTACGTACAGTGATTTCACTAGGTGTTCTAAGTATTTAAAAATTCCCCTTATGGTTTTTTTCGTTAACAAGGATCAATAGAATGCTTTTTTGTTTCCAAATATTTGGATTTGTGAGCTACCCTTTTGTTAATATTTTGAAGTTTTATGATGTTATGTTCTCAAACATGGTTTCTTTGGTATTGATTCTTTGGCATTTACCAAATCTTCCTTTATAGCCTCTTGCATGTTTAGTTATTGTGAGTCATCCTCATGCTCACAAAGATGTCTATTCTCTGTTGGGTGAATTACCCAGATATTTCTTAGTTCAATCTCAGTAAATCTCATTGTGTTTGTTTTTAGTTTTTGGTGTGTCTGAGCCATCAATTTCTAAGTCGGTGATTTAAAGTCTCCAACCAAATTTCTTGATTTATCTACTTCTTTTTGTAGCTCTCTCAGTTGTTACTCTGCGTTTTTTTTTGGGGGGGGTGGCCCAATTTTTAGGTCCTTATCTTTCGTGATCATTCTGTCTTCCTGGGTTGTGGTTCCTTTCAGAGCATCTAATGTTTCCCTGTCTCTCTTGTCTAGCCTTTGGCACTTGGCGCATTGTTAACATTGAGGTTTTTACATCTTTCTTTAATTCTGGGAAATTCTTGGTTGTTAGTTCTTCATTATTTTCCCTCCATCTGTGTCTTTGTCCTCTTAGAATATGGGTGTTGACAGGTCTACTTCTGTTCTCCATATTTCCTTTTATTTATTAATTTAAAAGTAACTTTTGCCCGGCCAGTGAGGCTCAGTGATTGAGTGTTGACCTATGAACCAGGAGGTCACGGTTCATTTCCCGGTCAGGGCACATGCCTGGATTTTAGGCTCAATTCCCAGTGTGTGGTGTGCAGGAGGCAGCTGATCAATGATTCTCTCTCATCATTGATGTTTCTCTTTCTCTCTCTCCCTCTCCCTTCCTCTCTGAAATCAATAAAAATATGTCTAAAAAATAATATTCTTCACCTCTTTATCTTCTCTTGAGGCTTTCCAGGACAGTTTCCTGATGTGGTTTTCCAGCTCACTGAAGTATCCTTTGGCTACTTACTGAGTTCTTTATTTTAGGAATAAAATATGATAAGTCTGCACCTCTGGCAGTCTCCACCCTCTCGTCCGAGGCCAGAGGGAGGCCTGGAGCTCCGTGGCACTTGGCACGTGCCCCCAGCTCTCTGCATGCATCGCCAGTCATTTTGTCACCACTGTCTGCCCCTTCTTGCCATTCTCCACGGGGAGCCCGGGCTCCGGGGACCCGTCCCCGGTGGAACCTGTCCTCACTACTCCATTGGAAACCTGCTCCCATCCTCTGCACCTTCCCCAGAGCTCCTGTCCCTGTCCGCACTCACTGCATTTCATCTCCTTGTCTTGCTCCTGCTCTGTCTCTCCTGCCAGCATCAGGGGCCATGAAGGCAGCTCTACTGCCTGCTTGGTTCTCTGGTAGGTAGTGGATGCTCAGGCAATCTCCGCTAAATGAATCAGCGGCTATACTATATGTGTTATTTCCCCTTTTAAAGAGCTCTCCTTTTGTTGTGTTAAAATAGACACAATGTGAAATTGGCCGTTTTGGAGTGGACAGCTCAGCGGCATGGAGCACCTTCACATGGCTGTGCAGTGTCACCACCAGCATCTCCAGACCTTGTCCATCGCCCCAAACCCCAACTCTGCCCTTTATCCAGAGCTTTTACATGCTTCCTGCCCAGGGTTCTCACGGCCTGGCCCTACGCTGTGTTCCCAGTGTCCCCCGGTTTCTCTGAGGGTCTGTATTTGCTTTGTTTGCCTTCCTCTTGTGTCTTGTCTATTAATTCTGCGGGTGGACAGGCGTGGGGTGTCTCTGCCTTCCTCTCAGGGAGGCTGCGCTCCTCCCTCGTGTTCCGTTTCCCTGGGAGCCCAGCTGCCTTGATGGCAATGTCGACCCGGGGCGGTGGGGTGGGGAGGGGGAGGCAGTGCCCAGACCCGCACTTGGCTTTTCTGGGTGAGGTTTGGAGAATGGGTGGGGACAGGGCGGCCACCCTGACCCTGTCGATTCTTTTCTAAGAGCTGCCAGCCTTTGCCACAGTCCCTTGCTTATGGGGGAGCGCTCGGGGCCACCTGTGGCCACTGTAATTGCTGCAGACTCCCCATCTTGCCAGGCCCTGTCACCACGGCAGGGGCTGCGGGAGGGGCTAGCGGGTCTGCCCTTTTCTGTCCTTGCTCTAGAGAGGGGATGGGAGGGGACCTCTGGGGCAGATGCAGCAGGGACTTGGGACACTGGAGAGCACCCCGCAGCCCTGCTGGCCACGGAGAGGGCTCCTCTCCCACCTCCAGTCCTGCCACCCCCAGAACCGCTCACGGCTTCCACCACGTGCTCAGGGCGTCTCTGAGGCGGGAGAGCCAGCTCCCTGTCAGCTCACTGCCTGTGACCTTCCTCAGTGTCTGTGACCGCCTTCTCTGCCATGACCTTCCTCTGTCTCAAAGGTCTTTGCTTGAAGGTCGCTGGCGCAGGGGGTTGGCTTCATGGCCTTGCTGGTGGCAGTTGCGGAGGAGGGACACTGACGACTCCAGGAGCATGTTTCCTGGGGAGGGACCCGGAGAGCAGGCAGTGGGCGGGCCTGGAAGTCTCTGCACGCCCCGGGGAGCAGGCCAGACCAGGTCCCGGTCCTGCTGGCAGCGGAGGGGTTGCGGGCGCTGCAGGCCTTCCCCAGGGGCTGGGCCGCTGGGGCCCGGGGTTCTGGGCCAGGCGGTTTCTCTGGGCCCGACCTTGGGTGTTGGATCGTTCACTACGTGTGTTTGCTCTGAAACTCAGTGTCTCTACTTCGCCGCCCTCCCTGTCAGCCTGCCCCCCGTTCCTGCCTCTCCTTTTGCCCAATGGTCTGCTGATGCCCTGCTTGCAGCTCCTGGTGCCACGTGGTCAGGATCAGCTCGGTGACTCTGGGCAGCCGCAGGCATGTTGTCACAGGATTCCCGTGTCTTTGGCAGGAAGGGACTTTGGAGGGGACAGGTCTCATTGGTCTCAGGTTATTTTATATGCAACTCACTCATTACTCATCTAAGGAGCACAGATCCTGAGCTGTTAGGAAACCCCACAATTAAATATTTACAGTTCATTTGTTGTTGCATTTGTAATTTCTTCAAGGGCCTGAATATTGGAGTGTTAGTGTGTGTGTGTGGGGGCGGGGGGGGGGGGCGGGGTGGGGGGGTGGGTAGGGGGGAGGGAGTTTCACCGGAAGTTCTTAATTATCAAGAAAACGCATGTCCCTGCAGCACTCCTCACGACCTCATCACCCCGACCCGCAGCTCCCGGACTGGCCTAGGTTGGTGCACTGCTGCCTCCCAGCGCCTGGCTCAGGGCCCTCAGTGCAGGTTTCCGAATGAGCAGATGGCATTAGTGCCCCTCCCCCTGCCCGAATCCCTCCCTTAGTCCATCCTGAGCTTGAATACTCTCAAGGCTGGAGAGCTCGGCACTGGGCACGGTGACCTGCTGTCCCCTCTGAGTGCGAGAGGTGGCCAGGAGCCGGACCCTTCCCCTTGGATGTGCATTAGTCCTGCCCCGTCCTCCGGGCCCGCAGAGATGCCTGAGCCCGTCTTGTCCAGGACGGTGGCTCTGCGGTGGACAGCACCGTGGACTCCAGGGCGACTCGGACACGCACATGTCCCCATCTTCATCGCCTCACAGGACTTGATGTTGGTTCTTCTCCATCTTCCCCCCACCACCTCTGAGTGAGCTGGGTTCGGAAGTGCTCTGAAATGTGGTCGCCAAGCCACCAGCGTGGCTGCCGACCAGAGCGAGGGCAAGGGCTTCGCAGCCCTCTTATTACTAACCGTATCCTCAGGTTAGTGCGGCCAACTTAACGCCTTAGGGTTGGTGCCCCACTAACCCCTTCCGGTGCCTCTGTCCCTGGTGCTGACCATCGGGCCGGGCTCTGAGCCTGTGCAGGCTCTCCACCGCTCAGCAAGCACATGGGCTGGGGGCAGGAGACCCCCACATGGTGGTTGGCGATAGTGACCGAATGGCATAGCCTAGTGTGAGGCGCTTGGAGAGTGTAAAGGCGCCTCTTAGTGGGAGGGCTGGCTTGTTCTACCACAAACCCACTGTGGTCTGTCTGAGTCACACTCAGCCCACCAGACATCAGCATGCTTCTCCATGTTGTCATTCGTGGGGTTTCATAAAAGTGCTCCCTGTGACCTACTTAAGCCATGGAGGAAGTGCCCATGGAGAGGGCTGAGGGCAGAGCCCTGGCACCCTGTGGGGGGCCTCCCTCTGGGGGGCCAGGATCTGTTATTTCATATTTTGCAAGTTCAGTTATTCAACCAATGGTGAATCCCCCGGCTGTCCTACCGTCCAGCCCCCAGGCCCGCTGATTTGCCGGGATGGCATGCGGGGCCTTGCAGGCTGCCTGCTGACCGGGCCTGGGCTGCACGGACCAGGGTCCTGGAGAGGGAGTGCCGGGCGGTCGAGCCTCAGCCTGAGGATGTCGTGCAGCTCGGGGTCAGTTTCTTCCTCGGTGGTCCCCGAACTGTAGCTCTCAGCATTCACCACAGAGGACGAAACAGGCACATTGTGGCAGTTCCTTGAAGGCCACGATAGAGACCGTGGCGATCGCTGTGGCCTGTCTGGCTGGGGCGCCTCAGCCCGGGCACTGCTGATATGTTCGGCTGGACGGCCCTGCCGCGGGGCTGTGGGGCCGTGGAGCTGCTTAGCACATCCTGGCCTCGCCCACTGGATGCCCGTAGTGCCTGTCTCCAGCCGTGACAATAGGAAGTGTGTCTAGACATGGGCAGGTGCCCCTTGGGGGAGAGTGACCCACTGGTCTGTCTAATGGAGGGGGGGCAGGAATATATACAACACTGATCCCCCCACCGCTCCCGCGTGCTTCCTGGATGGGGCTTGAGGGGGCACAAGTGGCTGGTTTGCACAGGGCCGTAGTCAGTGAATTCGGTGTTTTGACTTTGTCCGGCCAGAGCGTGCTGGTGACGGTGGGGGCCGGGCAGAGATGGGGATGAATTCCGGGCAGGTAACTGGTCAGCGTGTGGCCCGCAGGAACAAGGGCAGGTAGACCAGCTCCTGAGGGGATGTGGGCAGAGTCCCAGACCCTGTCAGCCCAGTGCCTGAGGCAGAGGAGCTCTGGGAGGTTCACTGGGGTCGGGGGCCGCCGTACCATGTAACGGGGGGCTTCTACATGTCTGCGGTGTGGAGTCACCCGTCAGGAGCCGCACAGGTACTTGGTTGGAGAGCGATGGTCTCCATTAGGAGTGGCGGTTTTCGCACCCCGGCAGGAGTGGCCGCGTTGCCGCGGGGGGGGGCGGGGAGGGGGGGGGCAGTCTCCGGTCTTACAGGCGTGTCTGCTGTGGGCCTCGGAGGCCAGAGACGCTGGAGGGTGAGTCAGAGCCTGTCCTTGCCCGTCCAGCACGAGATTATTCATCGTATTATTTTTATTTTGAAAGTTAACTCCCCAAAGGGGCCGGGCTGTGCTGTGCCCTCGAAGGCTTCGCCCCCTCTAAAGTGTTAACTCTTTGGAGGTGATTTGAGACAGGAATGCACCCAGGCCCAGTGTTGTTTGAAATAAAAGCAGCCCGACAGGCATAGGAATGGGGAGCGTGATGGGCACACAGTCTTTCCTGGGTGCAGCGCCTTCCAACTAGAGTCCCGCCGTCCAGTTAACGGCGAAAGGTTGTCTGTTTGAGGAGAGAATATTGCCAAGATCGAGAGGCCAGTCCGTTTTTGGCTTTTTAAATAGGGGCACCAGTTGCACTTGGCCTTCCTGATGAGGTAGCTGGGACCTCAGCTGCAGAACTTGGGTCAGGGAACCGGAACGGGTCGAGAGGGGAGGCCGTCAGCTGGGCAGGGCTCCGGTGGCCCCGTCCTACTGCTAGAATGTCCTCAGGATCCCATGGAGCCCTTAGAAATGAGTGCATTTTGTTTGCCTTTTAAAAAAACTGTCCCTCTTTCTCACGATGTCAAGCACATGTACAAAAAGTGCATGAACAAGACTGCGGTTTGTGGAGGTCAAGGAGCCACGTGATTTCTGGGCATAACACGCAGCACCTTTGGAATCTGCCTCCTCGCGTCGCCCCTTCTCCAGGGCAACCGCTGCCTTGACTTCTGACACCACAGTGTAGTTTCCCTTTTTTTGGTTTTCAGTTTGAAAGTTTTAACCCTCCAGCGAGCGGCAGGAGGAGTGTGGTGCGCACCTGCCCCCCTTCACCTGGATGGGCCCAGAGCCGCTGGCCACATCTGCCCTTTCTCACTTGAGAAAGTCTTAGATGCCAGCCTTGCTGGGCTTTTGGGTCACCAGGTTACACGCAGGCAGGGCTCTGGACAGGCGCTCCATTCATTGGGACCTGACCGGTGCCAGGTGCCATCCGATGGCTCCTGGAAAAATAGAGGGGGGTCCTTCCAAGGGGTCCCAAGTCAGCTACCCGGGAAGCAGCCAGTCAGCCCATCAGTGAGTTAATTCACTGCATTCTCTCCCCCCTGATTCCTTCTCTCTCTTTTCTCCTCCCTCCATCACAAGCGCTGTCCATAGCGCTGAGCTGGACTTGGAGGGAGACTGGGACTTGCTTCCGGGACTCGGGTTTGGGGACTGTCCAGAGCCGAGTCCAGTCTCGCTTTGGGCAACGGATGTCTTGTGAGTCTCCCAACTCTGTCCTTACAACCCTGGGTGGTAGGATCTGCTGAGCGAGGAGATGTGTAAGAATAGAGTGTACTTTCTCCTGACATAAATGCGCACATGCTGATGACAAAATGCAGAAAGTACCGAAAAGAGAAAAGTGAAAAGTGAGCGGAGGCCCGCACCGGCGGTGGCCGTAGCAGTAGGAAGCCTGTTGAGTTGAAGGGGGTGGGTTTTGTTCCTTTCATTGTTTATTTGATGAAAAGACAAAAACCAAACCAAACCCTGTGCGCCTTTCAGAATCCCCGGGCCCAGGGCGATGCGAATGATACCATGAGGGAGAGGAGGCTCACCTTCCCAGGGAGCCGGGGAGGCGGGACGACCTTCTCCCGGCGCTGAGCGGGAGGACTCGCTTGGCTGCGGGTGCTGGGCACTGGCCATGACCGAGCTCGGTCACCTGTCAAGGACTGCGCACCTGACACATCGGCCACCTGCCCTGCTCCCCATTTCCCTCCCGTCCCACCCCCTCCCCTCCCCTTCCTCCTTCAGCTGCTATGACACCAGACATGGGACCTATAGGGCTTTTAGATTTGTTGTTCTGATCAGAGGACTCATGTATCTACTTTGGATTAATCCCCGTTGCTTCAGCAAGGACCTGGGTGGCCATAACCACACTCACTCTTTCAGCCAGGCTGCGGACAGAAGGAAAATGAAGCCGTGTCCATCACACTGTCCTGACTGGCCTTACCTTAGCTGCGTTGGCCCTGGCGGTGGGGGCAAGAAGCCGGAGGGTGCACCGTTAGTTGTTTGAAAGTAACCAGACCAGCTCTGAGGGGCCCCGGGCCCCGTCACAGTCCTCTGTGGAGCTGAGCACACGGGGTCTCACACTGTGGATGCTGATCAGGAGACAGGACCCCCCCCCCCCCCCCCCCCCCGGCTGTCAGTGTGGCTCCGAGCAGGGGAGGGAAACGTTTCCTGGAATCGGCTCCGAATGGCAGTAGCTCTGACCCACCTCCCTCCCCACCAGCCCTCGCACCTCATAGCACCTGATGGTTATTCCTTGAATCGACCGAGAAAGCACCTGGAGTTTGTGAGGCCTGAGGACGGCACCCAGCATGGCTCCTGCACAGAGCCCATGTGCGGACGGGCGCCACGGGGGCAAAGGGAGGCCCGCGGGCACCGCGCCTGAGGCCCCTGCACCCCCGGGAGCTGCCTCTCAGTGGCTGGGGCTTGACCTTGTGGTCCGGGGTGTGGAAGGATATGGAAAAGGAACTTTTTTTAAAAAGTGGGTGCCAACACACTATTTTTTTGTGGGTGCCAGGACACTATAGTTTCATTTTCATTAAAATTTTCTTTTCCATTTTCAATTGCAGTTGACCCACACTGTTAGGTTCAGACATGCAGCATCGTGGTCAGACATTCCCATCACCTTTATTCCTATCCGGAGCCTCAGATTCACTCCAGCGAGACTCCTTAGGACGCACCTGGGGTTCAGGCGAGAGCTGGGGGCAACGCAGGGAAGCAGCGGGCGGGAATGAGGGGGCAAAGGGAGCTGGTGCTGCCGCCGCCGCCAAGGTGTCCTCCAAGGTGTCCGTGGGCCCGATGGTGACAGCTGTGGTGGGACAGAGCTCTTGTCCAGAGCGCCTGCCGAAGGGCAGTTCTGTGGCCTGTTGGTTTCTTGTTTTAATTGATGTGAACAGGACACCGGGTGGGAGGACCTGGACAGGCCAGGGGGTCCTGGGAGAAGGAGGAGCTGGGTGTGGCCCCAAGCACCCTCCCCAGAGATCCTGGACCAGGGACAGGTGGGCACGTTCTAACCTGTGTCCCCAGTGGGGCTGGGTGGGGGCTGGGGCATAAACTGGTCTATCTGCAGGGACAGGCCAGAGTCAGAGAGACCCTGATCCCCCCCTCCCCCCTCCCCACCTCCCCCCTCCCCCCTTCCCCCTCCCCGCCATGCTGGAGGTAGTTGCCAGTTATCAGAGGCTTTGTGAGGGGCTTGTGAGGATGCAGGTGGGGGGCCTCACCCTAGGGTTTGGAGGGACAGCCCTGTTTGTAGGATCATCAGCAGTGAGCCCAGCCTTCTGCCCTCAGAGGACTTGGGGTAGGAGGGCATGTCCCTTCCCTCTCCACCTCCATGTGCTCCCTGGCACCATGTGGGCAGGTACCTGGCTCTCAGGTCTCCATCAGCTGCAGAGCCAGGGACGGGGGGTCATCAGCTCTGACTCTGAGCAGCTGGGACTAGGACAGCTGCCTCTCCTCACCCACACCCCTCACCCCAAGACCCCCAGAGAGAGTGGGCCTCAAGGTCGGTCAGAGAACGGGCCCCTGGAGGTGAGGCGTCATGATGGTCAGGCATAAACTGGGGCCCAGTCCTCGTGGGGCTGATTGGTTCCAGGTCGGGGTCCAGCGTGGTGGCTCCAGGACAGTCCCTGCTGCCCCTCCGCATGCTCAGCGTCCTGCTGAGGGCTCGCCCAGTGCCCCCGCCCCCGCATGTCCCCTCAATGCCGTTGCAGTGCCCAGGCTGCCCATCTTGGTTGCCGCTGGGCCCGTGCCACGTGGGCCCCTGGAGATGATGGGCTGCAGTCTCCGCAGGGTGAGAGTCACGCTGCAGCCACTGCTCCGGAACCCGCAGCTCCAGAGGCTCAGCTAGTGAGCCGCCACTGTCCCCGTGCTCCCCGGAGCCCGGTCCCGACCCGCCCGACTCGCCTGCTGGCCGCAGCCCAGACCCGGGCCACCAGCCAGGGGTTTGTGCTCAGCTTCTGAGCCGCCTCGGGCTGGCGAGGCTGCGGGTGTGGGTCTGCTTTCCACCTGGGGCCCCCGTCCACGTCCTGGTTGTGTGCGCTGAGCCCTCTGCCACTGCCTCGTGGGGTCTGCTCCCCGCTCTCCTTCTGGGGCGCAGCCTGCTGAGCCCCCATCCCGGACGCTGCCCATGACTCCCGTGGTCCCTGTGTGACCTTCTCCCTCTCCTGCCCCCTCCTGGCTGCCGCCCTTGCCAAGCAGAGGCCCTAACAGACCTTCCTGGGCCCTGCTGCCACTCCCACCTTGGCAGGCCTGACCTCTGTGGTGCCGGCGGGGTGGGGTGGGGGGGCAGGGGTGGTGGTGGTGGGGGAGGCTGGTCTGTCCTCACTGCTGCTCCCGCCTCCCGCCTCCCCGAGTATCTCTCTCCCTCTTTTTCCCCCCGGTCGTCCTATCCCTGCACTCACATGCCATGGTCTCTCCCATCTTAAAAACGTCCCTTTTGATGTGGAGAAACGGGGGCCCTTGTGCACTGTTGGTGGGCGTGTAAGAGGGTGCAGCCGCTGAGGGAAACAGATAATAACTCCACTGCTGGGTCCACCCCTGAGAGAATGGAAAGGGGCTCGGAGGCCGTCCCTGCCCCGTGCCCATGGCAGCGTCCCCACAAAGCCCAAAGGCTGGAAGAACCCAGGTGGCCACGGAGGGAGGGAGGGAGGGAGGGAGGGGCAAGCAAACCGCGGTAGATCCATAGAGCGGGACGTGACAGCCTGGCAAAGGAAGGCCGTTCGGACACACACTGCCACGCGGGTGAGCCTAGAGGACAGCGCGGTGAGAGCAGCCAGCCGCAGAGGGCAGACACCGTGTGAGCCCCGTTGTCTGAGGGGCTAAGCGGAGTCACATTCCTAGGGACAGAGAGCAGGTGGGGGCCAGGCTGGGAGGGGAGGAGGCGAGCCGGTGTTCAGCGGGGATGGGCTCAGTTTGCGGAGATGAGAAGGCTCCTGGGGACGGTGCTGACGAGTGTGCCTACTGCCCTGAATGTAGAAGTGGTGAGGATGGGCCCCGGCCGGTTTGGCTCAGTGGACAGAGCGTCAGCCTTCAGACTGAAGGGTTCCAGGTTTGAGTCCAGTCAAGGGCACATACCTCACCCTGGTCAGGCCTGTGTGGGAGGCAACCAGTCAGTGTCTCTCTCACATTGAAGTTTCTCTCCCCCTTCCTTCCATTCTCTCTAAAAATCAATGGGAAAATATCCTTGGGTGAAGATTAACAAAAAAATGTAAAAAGGAGAAGAAATGGTTAGAATGGGAAATTGTATGCTATGTAGATTTTACCACAAAAAATGAAAACATTTAAAAAGTAATATACAGAAATATGGAAAGTGTAGGGAGTTGTAAAGAAGAAAATAAAAGTCATCTCTTAGAAACATTCCCTCTGACCTCCCCCACTCGTGTCTGTCCTGTTTTATTCCTGGGGGCCTGGGAGAGAGTGCCCAGCGTCCCCTGCAACTCACCCCCCCACCTGTGACGGCTGACACCCTGTTCTCCCGAGACCTCCACACCGTGGCTGCCCCCCAGTCGCCACCCCACCCGTGCTCTCAAGGCCTTTCCAGGCCCTGGTGACAGCCCTCCCCTCAGACGTTGCCATGTCTCCCACGCTGTACTTCTCTCCACGGCACCATCACCAGCTAACAAACCGCAGGTGACACGTGTGGATTTCCTTTCTCCCCATCGGAACGGAAGTCCCGTGAGCCCAGGGTTACTTGTCTTTCCCATCACGGTGCCCCCCGCACCCAGGCCACGGCTCACACAGTGCAGATGCCCGATGGATGTTTGAGTGGATTGTGGAGCTGATGGCTGGGCAGCCTTTCCTCTCCCCTGAGAGCGAGCATCTGAGCAGGAAGCAGAATATGTGCAGGGCGCGCCAGGACCCCTCGGGCATGGGCACTCCCAGGGGGCCCAGATCGGAAGCAGGACTGGAAATGCAGCTGTCTTTTTTAGCAACTTGTGGCGTAATATACATGACACAGCATCTACCTCCTAACCGTGTCTCGTGCGCAGTTCAGTGGTGTGAGGAACATTCACCATCCATCTCCAGAAACTGTTCCCATTGAGCAGTAATGCCCCCTTTCTTGGCCCCGGCCCCAGGCACCCACGCTTCCACTTTCTGTCTCTCTGACCTTGTCTATTCCAGGGACCTCCCATGAGTGGATCACACAGTATTTGCCCTTTTTCGTCTGACCTGTTTCCCTGAGCACAGTGTCCTCAAGGGTCGTCCGTGTTGTAGCAGGTGCCAGACCGTCCTTCCTTTTCAGGGCTGAGTGACATTCCTTTGCACGTTTACACCACATTTTGTTCAGCATCCCTCCCTCCATGGCCCCTCATTTAGGTTACTTCTACCTTTGGCTGTTGGGAATAATTGCTGGGAACATGTTTCTCCAAATACCTGTTCACATCCCTGCTTTCAAGATCTTGGGTGTCTGTACACCGGAAGTGGGCTGGTGTTGGAATGCTCTAGGCCAGTGGTCGGCAGACTCATTCGTCAACAGAGCCAAATATCAACAACACAACGATTGAAATTTCTTTTGAGAGCCAAATTTTTTAAACTTAAACTATATAGGTAGGTACATTGTTATTAACTTAATTAGGGTACTCCTAAGCTGGCCTTTGCTAAAAACGTCCTCAATCGGATTGAGGTACGTTCGCTGAGGTCGGCCCCTTCCAACTCTCCCATCCACCCTCGTCTTGTGTACTTGTTTCGTCTGTCTCCTTTCGTTCATCCTCTCTATATGTCCAAACCATCTCAACATACCTTTCTCAATCCTAGACACTACATCTTCTTTCACTCCACAACGTTCCCTAAAATTAACTTAAGAAACTTTACTTAAAGTTTTAAGTCAACTTCGCACTGTACGTGCGCGCCCGCACGTGGTATTTTGTGGAAGAGCCACACTCAAGGGGCCAAAGAGCCGCATGTGGCTCGTGAGCCGCAGTTTGCCGACCCCTGCTCTAGGCACTGCCATGTTGTGCTCACAGCGGCTGTGCCGCTTCACAGTCCTCGCCACCGTTTGTGACCTCCTGTCGTTCGTTCGGGTGTGGGGTGGTGTCTCACTGGTTTGGCTCTGTCTTTCCCTAATGACGAATGAGGCTGAGCGTCTTCTCATCTGCTTGTTGGCCATTTGTGCATCTTCTTGGAGACGAGTCTGCTCAAGTCCCTCGCCCGCTTGTGAACTGCATCGTCTGCTTTTTGGTGAGTGAGGTGAGGCTTGGATGAGCCTGGTTTGCCTTGAGGCCTAAACAAGCTGCATGAAAACTGGGAACCGGGGCATGTGGCCGGGTCTGAGCAGAGTGGGGCCTGCTCAGCTTGTGTGAGCGGGAGTGGGAGGATGCAGGCAGGATGGACGGGGCCAGGAGACTTGAGGCAGGGACGGGTGTTAGTGACAGGCAGGGAGGGCCTGGCTGAGGGTGTGGAGATGACGACGGAGGACCACAGACAGGGCCACGTCCCAGGCCGGGTCACCAGGTGCCGCCGGGAGGAGAGAACCAAGAGAAAGGCTCCCAGGGGACCCTGGCTCTTCCACTGAAATGCCAGCAGCCTCCCTACCCTCAGGGAAGCCATCAGAGCTAAGCAGTTCAGTGTTGCCTCTCCTCATCCACAATGGCCCGTCAGGCCCGCTGTCACCTCAGTGCAGGGGAGCAGTGTGTTCTGATCCTGGCTGCAGGTGACAGTGGGGCAGGGCGGGTCCAGGAGCTGAACTTGGGGGGGCCTGGTTCACCACCCCCAGGTGGGGGTCGGGCCCCAGGGGGTCTGGTTCCCCGTGTTGCTGGTGGTGAGGACGGGAAGCCTCTCAGCGCCCACTTCCAGGAGTTGTAGGATTTTCCTCCCCAACTCGCCTCTACTCTCCCAGGCCCCGACCTCCATCACACTGCCCCCTCGAGGCTCCTCCTTTAGAGCCCAAACCACGGACAGGCTGACAGCATCCTCCAAACTCAAGGTGAGGAGGCTGTGCCGCCGCCGCCACAGGCCGGGCCGTGGTCTGGGCGCAGAGGAGCCTGGCACAGTTGCTCGTCCTAAAAATATGGCTCTTAAAATAGACAGGCGCCTGGGAGCGGGTTCCGAGGGGCCGCCCACTAAGGGAGGGACAGGGCCTGCGGGGAGTGGCGAGCGCTGGCGGGGATGTCCGGACCCTGTTGACCTGGGGAAGGTGAGGGCCAGCTTTGCTCCCAGGCCCTTGTGTCCTGGGGTGGCCCCACCCAGCCCTGGCCTGGACCCCCATTCCCTGCTCGGTGTCTGCACCCACCCAGCCCTGGCCTGGACCCCCGTTCCCTGCTCAGTGTCTGCACATACGGGAACCTGACTGAGCCAGCCTCGGGCCAGGCTGGGAAAAGCTGCAAATAACAGTTTGTGTTTGGGGTGTGAGGCTATAAATAGCCAGGAGGCCCGAGAGGGCCGGGGACTGTCAGCTGTGAACAAGCTGGAGGCAGGTCCCTCCCGGCCCACGCCCTGGAGAAGTGTGAGCTGGCTGGCTCCCTGCTCCCTGCGCAGGCTCTCAGCTCTCGCCTTCCTGCTGCAGGGACAGGGCGGCTGCAGGGACCGGCCTCTGTCACCCACCGGCCCCTGCAGGATGCAGTGCCCAGCTGCCCGCCATTGCAATGCAGCGCGGCCCCCAGTGTCCAGTCACTTCCAGTAGCTCAGCATTTGACTCCCTTCTGAAAAGGAACCATCTCCTCTCTGGTGACATCTCCAGCTTCCACACTGTACATGGGATCAGGGACCCTCGGGGTCATGCGGACAGCGACCTCTGGGCCTGTGGACAGCGTGAGCCCCACGCACCCAAGGGTGAGCGGCAGGGAGTTTAGGATGGAACGGAAAGCGTCTGCAGAGTTGGGTCTCTGTGTCTTTTTCTGGAGAAAGAGTACGTAGCTTTCCACCTACGTAACCACCTCCCGTCTCTGTTTATAGCCTCTCCCAGGATCCGGCACAGGGTCTGTCTCCATCCTTCCGTTTCTGTGGTCCCATCAGGAATCGTCAACAGCTCAGGTCTAGAAGAAGCCACACTCCCGGGAGGTCCCCACAGGCCCGTGTCTGTGTGGTTTTCAGACTCTCAAAGGCTCCCTGACTAACCCACCTCTGTGAGGTGGGCTGTGAACTTTCCCAACTCCGGGGGCCTCTGGCCCCGTTATTCCAAGTGAAGGCAGCGTGACAGCTGTGGGAGTGAGCTCGCTCTCAGGGCAGATGCCAGGATTGGGAGTTTCCGCTCCTAGCACCACACTGGGTTTTGCTAGACTGAATGGCACCTGGTGGTTTCGAGATCTCTGGTCTTCAGAGGCCCCTCCTGGACCCCCGTGCTCGCACAGTGACCGTTCCTCTGAGCTGAGCAGAGGCAGGTAAGGGCGATGCGTTAAAGCTGGGCTCCCCCGCGTGCCCTGCGCTCCTCCTCTGTGCTCCTCACTCGCGTCCAGCGAGCCTGGGGTGTCGCTGGGCTCCGTGTCCCCGTCCTGGCCGCCTCGGGGCCTGACCAGATGGCTTCCGATGGGGTCGCGGCTACTCTGCCACCCTCTGAAGGCACCTGGTGGTGTTTCTTCAACTTAAAAAAGTGTTTTTAAATGATCCTACCGTAAAGTTGGCTTTTTAGGGGTTTGTGCAGTTCTGTGAACTTTAGCACACATGACCTCCACCACAATTGGGGAGTGGAACAGCTCCAGCTGTTCCCTGAGCTGCCCCCATGTGTCCCGCCAGCCCGCCTAACCCGCCCTCTCCGAGCTGCCCCCAGCACCCTAGTCTGGTCTTCCCGCGAGCAGCATCTGAGGTGGCCCTCCCTCAGCCGCGGCCTCCGAGCTCACCCTCCGGTGAGCAGTGGGGTTCCTCTCGGTCCTGGGTCCACTCCCTTCACGCTTCACGTGCACCTTCTTGTGGCGAATCCCACCCCTGTTTCTGCCGGGCCCGTGTGGCCAGAGCAGGAGGCGGGATCCCGGGTGTGTTTGTGTAACCTTCCCAGTGCCGTCCGTGTGAACAGTGGGCACTCAGCTGTGGGACTGACAGATGAATGAGCGGCGAGGGACATGAGAGTGAAATTAACGTTACAAAGCCCTGGTATCCCCTCTGTTGTAAAAAATTCTCTAATAAACATAACTGTCAATTTCCTGAATTAAAAGCAATGACTATCCCTCCGCATTCTGTTGGGAGGAGAGACGGAAGGAAATCAAGGTGACCTGATAGCAGGGACTTCTTTCCACCTACGTACCCCCTCCCGTCTCTGTGTATAGCGTCTCCCAGGCTGCGGCGCAGGGTCTGTCTTCATCCTTCCGTGTCTTATGCCTCCTCCAGGAGTCCTCAACAGCTCGGGGCGGGAAGAAGGCCGCCCTCCCGGGAGGTCCCCACAGGCCTGTGTGGTGTAACTCCTCGGAACACCCCCCGCCCCCCGGGGAAAGCCCAGCCACAGACTGAAACAGCTCAGCCTGGCTGTGGCCTGGCTCTGCGGCCCCAGCTGTGTGACCTTGCTTCTTTACCTTATTCTGTACACACTTGGTAAACGCGGAGGCGGGAGCAGGTGATGTGCGGTGTCTTCCCTGAGACTATGCTTTGTGGCTGTGTGAGCTGACCCGCACCCACACACAGGGAGGAGGCTGAGGGCGAAACGTGAACTCCGCTTGTGAGTGCGCTCACTCCCTCAGCGGTCCCATCAGGCGCCCGTTGTGTCAGCTTGAACTTGTGAGTTTGTGTCCATAGTGTTTGGAGAGACTGTTGGATCTTGATTCTTCAGATGCAGAGAGGATGGGAAAGAGCAGGCCTGTGCCATCATGGCCCGTCGAATGTTTATGGATCATTCATTTTTCTCTGCCTCCTTCCTGGATCCCCCGATTCAGGTTGGCGTCCTGCACACGAGCCTCAGGAGTGACTGTGCGGTGCCAGAGGGTGGGTCTGCGTGGCCGGTGCCAGAGGGTGGATCTGCGTGGCCGGTGCCCAGGGGGTGGGTCTGCGTGGCCGGTGCCCAGGGGGTGGGTCTGCGTGGCCGGTGCCCAGGGGGTGGGTCTGTGTGGCTGGTGCCCAGCCTGGCCCCTGTTGCCCTCTGTATATCATTCACTTTACCTGCCGTGGAAGAGCAGAGGGGGGCTCCTGACTGCTTCCCCCCTAAAGGGATCTGGTGGGGAACGGGGTGCGGCTGGTCCTCGGGCCGGGGTGGGCTTGCTTTTCCAGGCTGTGATTTCAGGGACACTCTGGGGAGCGTCCTGTGTGGATCCTGCATCCCCCTCTGTGGTTTCCACAGACTCTGCCCCCACACCCTCTGGTGCATGGGGTGCCGCAGGGTCAGCAGTCATGTCAGGTCACACAGGTGGTAGGTGGAGCTGGGGTCAGAAGGTGGTTCTATGGAGCACACTTTTTATAAATATATTTTTATTGACTTTAGAGAGGGAGAGGGAGAGGGAGAGAAACAGCAATGATGAGAGAGAATCATTGACCATCTGCCTCCTGCACGCCCCACACTAGGGATTGAGCCCACAACCCGGGCATGTGCCCTGATCAGGAATCAAACCAGGACCTCCTGGTTCATAGGTCTATGCTCAATGGTAGAGCCCCGCTGGCCAGGCTGTGCACACTTTTTAAAGGGCTCCGATGGGTTTAACAAGAAAGACGTCGTGGAGGCGATGACTGAGGCCCCTGAAGGTGACAGGAAATGCTGGCCAGCCTGCGGCTTTCTGTCGCTTGCGCCGCTCTGAGGAGGGTCGCCATTTTATCACCACCTCTGAGCAGGGAGGGCAGGGAGGGGTGAGCATCAGGCAGGACCCTCCCCATCTGGGGACTCCACGGTGGGTTTAGAAACATCTCTCCTTGCAAGCCTCCCCGGCCCCCAGATTCAGCTGCCGATTATGCAGACACAGCCAGCTTGGCGGGAGCTGCTTTTAGGGGTCTTTCCAATGCTGACAGTCCCGTCTCAGTAACGCCCAGCGGCCGCTACCTCCTCCGGCCGTAGCCGTGGTAATCACAGCCGAGCACGCAGGAGGGGAGATGTGTTTCCTGTCCTTGGGGTCAAAGCCATTTTGAGAGTCATTTCTGGGTTTCAATGCCCATCCTTCCTCTTCCTGACCAGGAACGCGTCTAGCCTGCCGGCCTTCAGCGTCACGTGACCTGAGAGGAGCCCGTCTGACCCGGGGAGGCGGCCTGGGCACCCAGCAGAGGGTGGGGATGGGAAAAGACCGTGTCCCCGGCCTCAGGGGTCTGCTCCAGCTCTGACTCTGGATGGCTGTCCTCGCAGGAAGCAGCTGGCGTCCTCCTGTCCTCCTCCGTAGGGACCCGAGCTGGGCCCTCGCTCTCACAGGCTGCTGGGCAGGGCCGGGCGGTGTCCGCTCTGGGCCCGAGCCGCCCCGCCCTGGACCGGCCCCTGGGTTTCCAGGCTCAGGCCCAGCTTGTCGCATCCTGCAGAGGCCTGGGCCTCACTGGCCTGCTCCCTCTCTGTTCTTTATTTGTTTTGTTAATCCTCCCCCGAGGATATTTCCCAGTGATTTTTAGAGAGAGTGGAAGGGAGGAGGAGGAGGAGGAGGAGGAGGAGGAGGAGGAGGAGGAGGAGGAGGAGGAGGAGGAGGAGGAGAGAGAGAAACATTGATGTGAGAGAGACATACCGATTGGCTGCCTCTACATGCACCCTGACCAGGACTGGGATTAAACCTGCAACCCAGGTGCATGCTGTTGCCCAGAATCAAGCCCAGGACCCTTCAGTCTGCAGGCTGAAGCTCCAACCACTGAGCAGCCGGTGAAGGCTCCCTCTCTGCTCCTAACCCTTCTCCATGGTCCGGCTGAGGTGAAGTCCATGGACCCACCCGGAGGCGGGCGGCCGTCCTGAGTGATGCCGACCAGACAGGCGTCAGGGCTGCTTTAAGAAACCCCCTCAGGACACCTCGCCGTGGCGGGTGGAATCACTCTATGTTTCCACGGTCGGTTCTGACCAGGGTGATGAATTGTGCTCCAGCAGGGCCTTGACAGTGACTAATGGGGTGGCACCCGGGGCCCAGCAGCCAGGGTCCCTGCTGAGCTGGAGCCCCGCACCTGAGCAGGCATCACGCGCCACAGAGGCGTGGGCGCCCCTGCGGCCCAGAGGGGAAGTGGATAGGTGTGCTGCCCGTCCTCGCCTCGCACCTCTCCCGCCTGCACATCGGCCTGCTCTGCGCCCGTCTCTCTGGCGGAACATGGCATCAGCCACACGCTCTCCTGCTTCCTCTCCCCCCTTCTGTCCCTCTCCCTTCCACCTTCCCTTTCCTTCATTCTCATTAGATTCTGTATCATAACCCCCCCCCCCCCCATTGGACAGAGTGAGCAGGGGCAGGAAGGGGGGATGACGGATGTGTTCCCCATCTGGATGGGGTGATGCTTTCACAGGTAGACATATGTTGGAGTCGGTCCATTGCACACAGCAGATATACCCAGTTATTTTATGTCAATTCTACTTCAACAAAGCGGTTTCACAGACCTCACCCATTGCGAGTGGGAGGGCAATGGGAAAATGCTTTTGCATCCTTGATTCTAACAGAAGCCTGAATTCCGTGTCCCTGTAAAGCACGGGGCTGAGCCCCAGGCTGGGCGATTTATTTCTAAGATCGTCATTAGCATCAACAATGACTGCTGCTGTCCGGGAGCAGTTTAGTCAGCACCACAAACCTAGGATTCAGCCCTTACCTGTGTCCCCAGATACTCAGAGAGGGAGGGGAAGGGGCTGGCCAGGTCACACAGCAGGTGGATCGCACACTTCTGCATCACCCTGGTCTCCGGAAGGTGGCCTTTCCTTGTCCCAGTCATGGCATGGGACAGAGACGCCACTCAGAACAGTCGCAGAGTGGGCTGGAAATCACCTGTCACCCCCCGCTGGAGATTTGGCTGGAGTTTGGAGAAGATGCGCTTTGCTTCTCTTGCTCATGGCGTTGCCCCTTTGCCTCTGTCTTCTGTGTCCCGGTCCCCAGCAGGTGCCACCTGTCTTAGCGTTCCCTCTCTCTACCCTCTGTCTGGTTGGCTGTTGAGAGAGACCCATGGGAAGGGCCTCGGATGGCTGTGACATGAGCTGGGGGATGGGGGGGTGGGGGGGGGTAGAGGGAAGTGCTGTGCCCTGGCTATGCAACAGGGAACAGGAGGAGGGAGATTGTCTCGGTTTGACCTCCCTAAGGTGTCTGGGGAGCCATACATCAAGGAGCCTCTCTTAGAAAAAGCCAGATTTGGTCAGATCTTGGTTTCTGAGTTTTGGGGGAAAGCTTCCTACAAGAGCGGGAAACGGAGCCTTCCGCACACACAGACCAGACCAAACAGGCCATACAGGGCCAGGACTCTGGCTGAGAACCTGGGGGCCTTAGGGCTTTGTCAGGCGTTAGTGCTACACCTGGAGGATGCGTCCTCAACAGGGCACACCTGGGACCCCTGGAGACCATCCATAGGACTCAGTGTAGACCGGCTCTTAGACGAAATTACAAAGCGAACAAGAGCATCCGCCATCGCAGGAGAGAATGGACGGTGCCATGACAGGAGGACTCACATGTCAGGAGCTGTAGATCACAGAGCAAATATGTGTCAAATGTTTGAAGAGACGAAATAAGAACTAAAATCCATAAGATGTGAATGGGAGATAATGGGGCAGTAAAAAAAAAAAAGAATCGATTTGTTAGTCTAGAATAGAAGAATGTAGAGTATTTGAAAGTAAAGAAAAAGAACCCCTCCCCCCCACACACACCCCAACTCCTGACGCATGGGCCAGTGCGCTGCCAAGAAAGAGTTTGCCAGCCAGTGGGTAATTGGAGGGGCTCATCCAGGCTGTTGCTCAGGGAAGTTCGGATGGAAAATGTGGGGGGAAGGTCCAACACGCATCTAACGGGAGTTGCAGAGGAGCCGCGGTGTGAAGGCGTGTGGCCGGAGGCATGAAGACAGTGCCTCCTGTTGAAAATGAACCTGGGGCCCCAAAGAGAACAAATGTAGCAAAACCCCACCCGTGGAGGTATCGTGGTGGAGCCGGTGAACATCAGAGATCAGGAGAGATCTTTAAAGACCACCTGGGGAGCCACCCAGTCAGGCCTCCTCCACGGAGTCCATTTGGAATGGGGAAAATGCAGGCAGGGCGGCTTCTCTGTGCTCCCATGTCCTTCTGCGGAAACCAGCAGGGACCGTGTGGCTCCGGGTCTCCCTGGGCCACACCAGCAGCGGGAGGGAGGCTGCCTTCCCTCACGGAAGCGGCCTTGTGTCCCCGGCTGCAGGCCACATTGTTCACCCGATGCGTCGCCAGCTCAGTGTCTGCTCCATGAATGCCTTTTAGGGACAAACCTTACAATATGGGCTGTGGGCCTGGGGTCCCCCTGACAGGTGCTGCCGAGAACGAAAATGTGATCTTTCCAGGGTGCTTACCTGCGATTAATAAGAGGAAAAACACAGCCTAAATTCATCTTTGGAAGCCACATGAATCAGCTTTCCTCACTCTGAAAATAACTTACTAAGAATTTATAGGTCCCCTAAGTTCTGCTGATTTTTCATATTGTTTACTCTCCTCTCCAAAATATCAAATAATTCACAGGTGGTAGGTGCAGTGGCTCCGTGGGTAATTTGAAATGAGAAATGGACAGCAGGAGGAATTTCCTCCTGGGGGGTCGGCGCCGGGCGACTCCCTGAGACTAATGGTGCTGGATGCACGGCCAGGGCTGCTTCTGTATGCAGAGCCCGCTCCGCGGCCGGCTGGGGTGCTTCCCGCTTTATGTCCTGCACGGCCGCGCACGCCGTTTCATTGCAGCTGTGTGCGTAATGAGATGCGCGGGGCCGCCGCTGCCCATTAATCAGCGTTCCGGGAGGCTGCTGATCGGAATGCAGTGGCTTTCCCCGCGGGAGCCCCGCCGCAGGGCCTGAGCCGAGCTGCAGCCTGGGGCCTGGCCTGCAGCTGTGCTGGGGGGGGCGGGGTCAAGCCTCCGGGTGCACAGGCTGCAGGTGGTGGGGGGAACAGTGGGAGGCGAGGTTTGCACACATCCCCCTGTCTCTGGGTGCGGCTCACCCTAGGGGGTGCAGTAGTTGGGGAGGGTGGGTGCCTCTCAGTGCCAGAGGCTAGGCTGGCAGTAATTGAGGCATCCCTTCTGCCCTCAGGGAGCTCCCGGGCGGAGGGGAGGGGAGAGACCCAGGCGTGACTTCAGTGAAGCCAATTGGCGAGGTGGCAGAGGTCTGGTCTGCCCAGGGGAGCACTGCTCACCCGCTTTGGAGACGACAAGTGGAGGGCAGCGACTGGGTCTGGGCAGGTTTCCTGGAGAAGCCATGTCCGAGCCAAATCTAAGGGGGAATGAAGACCTGACCAGGGCCGGTGAGGAGGGACTGCGGGGCACAGGCCTGGGAGGGAGGTGCACGTCACAGCAGGGCGGCGAGCAGGCTGTCCCTTGGTTTCTATGTAGGTGGCCTGCATGCCACGGCCGACGTGGTGTCTGGTGAATGGATCCGGAGGGTGGGAGGGGATGGAGAAGAAGGACCCGGACAGTACTTATTAGTCCTTAATTCATTATAACATCCTGAATATCAGCATTAGAGGCGTCTGCTGCATTGTGGCTCCTCCTGTCAGAATCCAGACATCAGCTACGACCATCAGATACATTTCAGAGGGTTTTCGAGACCTTCCTAGTAGGTGGTTCCAATACAGGGAACAGGCGGTGCGGGGCGGCGTTTCACCGTCTGCCCCCCTTCTCTGGCACAAGCCCCCGGCTTCTCTGAGAGTTTGCAGAGGAGGGTGAGTGCATTCATGATTGGGAGTCATTTAGCTGTAGTTGGGAGTTTGTGCTTCCAGAAGTTTCCACCCTCTGACCCACATTTCCTGTTTGTAATTGAACATAAACACGCACGCACACAAAGGCACACTCACACGCATGTACACGCACGCGCACATGCACATGCATCACTCGCTAGCTGCTGAGAGGCCTGGCAGCATCCAGAATATCAGAATTTGCCGGGGTCCAACCCTAGCGGGTCCAGGGGTCCCCAAAGGTGTGGATGGAGTCGGCGAAGAAGAGATGACATGGAGACAGCGTTCAGTTGATCAGCAGCCTAGCCAGGATCTCTAGCCAGGATCTCCAGGCAAGTTCTGGTCTGGATCTCCAGCGAAGTTCTGGTTAGGATCTCCAGCCAGGTTCTGTGTCCATGTTCTCTTGCTAGGTTCTCCAGCCAGGTTCAGTCACCAGGTTCTAGTCAGGTTCTCTTGCCAATTTCTGTAGTCAGGTTCAGTCCAGGATCTTTTGCCATGTTCTCTCCAGCGAAGTTCTTCTGTCTGTAGAGAACGTTCTGTGTAGGTTCTGTGCCTAGGTTCCGTCTCTCTTCGTTCTGTCTTCTTACATCTGTATTTATACCAGTTGATTCCAATCCTATCAATCTCTATTTCAAAGGTTAGGGCGTTTCTTATCTCCATTCCAGGGAGTAAAGATTATGTAGCTTAAGCATGATTGTTCGTAGTTAAAGTGATTAATTACCCACCTGGCACTTAGTTAAGAGGTTTTATTCCCTCCCTAACTTCAGGGGAAAATCCCTACCTGGGGAAACAACCTTTCTCAGAGACCTTGGTCAAAACACATAGTGCCAAGAAGGTGAGCAAACATATTAAGAACAGTATGCCATATATGCCAGGTCCCTTGAAACAGCAAGCATGGACCGGCTCCCGGCAAGAATTAAAAGGCTGCTCTTCGGATCACTAGCGCTGCACGTGCTGCATGGAGGTATCAGCGATTAGGGCCCGAAGCTGAAGGCAGGGCTCCGGGCAGGCCCATGGGCCTGGGGGAGCAGATGGTGCGGCTTGAGCCTTACTTACATATTTCACTGACGCAGATGTCAGCACCTGCCAGGTTACATTTTCTTATCTGCCCTCTCAACCTGGTCCCCACTGGGGCTCGTATTTCCATTGCACCCAAGCTGCTCAGTGCTCCTGGTGGTGATGGCGACGCCGAGTTTTTATTTGTTCCCTTGGATAGGTGGCCTGGATGTGCGCTTACTGTTGATCAGAAATATTCCTTAGCAGTTTCTTCCTGACATTTTCCTGGGTCCTAGTTTATGGCAGCAATGAAGCCGGAGAGGGAACGTGACGTGGACTGGTAGGCAGTGCATGGGCATCGGGCACAGATTCAGTGCCTGTGGGTCCCTGGGTGGTGTGGCTGGTGGTCAGAGTGGACCCACAGCCAGAAGTCAGCACGAACCAATGAGAGCTGCTCAGCACACCCAGCGCCTGGCTCCCTGAGGCTGTCCCGACACAGCGTCCTCTGCAGCTGGGTCCCTGAGCGCTTCTGCAACTGCAGTTTGATTCCCTGCCTCCCCTTCTTTTGCTCTTGTCCATGAATTCAAGTTCTTTCAAGGTCATCCTTCCTGACCTTGCTCTGATCTTCTAGCCCTTGGCTGCCATCCTGGCTCTGGGCTCCCCACAGCACTTGCCCAGGGCATCCCATGGCCTGTCAGTGTTGTCATTTTGTGTTCCCACCTCCTGGCTTTGAGGTCCTTCTTCTTGCCTGATTGCCCACCCAGGGCATCACGTGGAGCTCTGCACATGCCCTGTGATTGTTCAGGCTGTCGGAGGTGAATAAATGCACGCTCTGTCCTTTCTGAGCAGGCCCTCAGCATACTCTGAAGTTAGGATTTTTGATAACTTTAACTAATAACAGATGGAAGCCTGAGTGCCTAGCTCCCAAATCCCTCCCCTTCCCTCCTAGGTCCCGCTGAGAATGCACCCCACCCACCTTCCCACCTCAGATCTGGGACCAGACTCCAACCTGAAGCCTTTAGGACCAGAGCAGACTAAGCACCTGGACCTTGGTTTCCCCGTTCATAAAATGGGGGTGGTTCCTTCCTGCCCCGACCATTGTATGACTGTGTGGTTTGCATGGACTAAGCCCTGTAGAACTTTCTAATTTAAAAAAATGATGAGGACTACGAGAGGTGCTAGTGCCATTGGGGCTCTAAGCAGCACGGGTTACAGAATTGTGCATGACCATGGACTCACTCATTCACCCATTCAGCACGGAGTCACTGAGCATCTGCTGTGATGCCCCAGATACTGCGATAGGCCTTGGGGTACAGGAAGACAGACAGAAATCTCTGCTGAACTCATGCCGAGCCATTCTGACGGGATGGAGAGAGACGGCCCTCCAGTGCTATGTGACGTGCAGTCAGGCGAGTGCTAAGGAGGGAAACAGGCAGAGAAAGAACTCACAGCACAGTGCCAGGGAAAGTCAAAGGTGGGAGGTGCCATTGGTGTGGCATCAGACAGATCTGGATTCAAGCCTCGACTTCCTCATCTTCTAGGCCATAGAGCCTCAGGTGCTTTAGGGTGTGAGCACTATGTGTTTTCTAGGGTTGCTGAGGATAACAAGGCTTTTAGTTGGAGTATGACTGGCACGTAGTAATGCTTTAATACATGGAGCCTTGGTTGCTGTTGTAATCATCATTGTCACCATGAAATCAGGGCTCTGTTCGCCATCCCCATTGAGCAATCTGTTGCCAGTGATTATGCAAATATCAAGAAACTCCTTCTTTTTGCAGAGCCTCCGGCTGAGCAGCTCAGCTTCTCTAGAGCAAGGGTTCTAGTGCTTTAGGTCTCAGGACCCCTCTCTGTTCTTAAAAATTAATAAGAACCCAAAACACTTTGCTTCTGGGAGATAGCTATAATATTACTGCATTAGAAATGAAAACGGAGAGATTCATTAAAACATAACAGTAATAAACTCATTTCATGTTCACATAGATAGCAAATAGTTTAATTAAAAAGTAACTATATATTTTAAAACAGAACAAAATTTAGTGAGAAGAGGAACCTTGTTATATGTTTTTACAAATATCTTTAACTGGCTTAATGAAAAATAATTGAATTCTCATGTCTGCCTCTGCCTTCAGTCTGTTGCAATATTTGAAATAAGTGAAGAAATCTAGCCATACACAGATACGTAATTGGAAAAGGAAGACGTATGGTATTTTAATTTTCTTTTTAGAGATTGTGAATATTCTTCTCTGATACTACATCAAAACTTGATAAGTTGTACTTTCTTAGAGGTTAGTTGCAATGTGGAATCTGGAACTATAGCAATGAACTTTTTGTACCCTGTTACATTAAAATTCATCGACCTATTCTTTTTTGGGGAATGGGGGGCTCTGTTAATATGGATCTTTGAAAAGATCTTCTACCGAGGCATGGTTTTGTAAAAATTACATGGGTCATTTTGGAAATATTGGTTCACTGAGTTGTGCAGATATTTCAAATGTTGGCATATTTCACTGTACACCACCACAAAATTACCTCTATTAATATTATTTCCAGTGGATGTCATCCAAAAAATTTTTAAGTTTTGTAAGCTGTCAAGTTCCCAGTGAGGAATGTAGGATTTTCCCAAATTCTGACTTTTGCTTAAAAACTTAAATTTTGTCATTGGCACCAAATATAGTCAGTTGCAGTGATAATCTTACTACATTGACCATTGAAAAAATGTTTGCCAAATACCTGTGTGGTATTAATTTCTAATTTTATTCCATTGTGGTCAGAAAAATACTTTGTATGACTTGAATTCTCTTAAATTTATCAAGATTTATTTTATGGCTCAGAATATTATCTATCTTGGTAAATATTCTGTGTGCCCTTGAAAAGAATGTGTATTCTGCTATTGTTCGTTGGAATGTTATAAAATATCAACTAAATCACATTGGTTATAATGCTGTTCAAGTCTTCTACCTCCTTACTTTTTATGTATATTTATTTTGTCAATTATTAAGGGAGCATTGTGGTAATCTCTACCTATAATTATGGATTTGACTATTTCTCTTCATATTGCTATCAGATTTTGCTTCACATATGTGGAAGCACTCTTGTTTGGTATAGAAACATATTTATGATTGTTATGTCTTCTTGATTAATTGATTTTATCATTATAAAAAGGTAAAATCTTTTTTATCCCTGGTTCTGAAATCTTCTTGGGTGATATTTATATAGCCATTCCAGATTTCTTTTGATTAGTTTTGGCATGATATAGTTTCTTCCATCCCTTTACTTTCAACCTATTTTTTGTCTTTATATTTAAAGTGGGCTTTCCCATAGACAGTATGTAGTTGAATCTTGCTTTTTAAGCCAGTCTTATACCCTCTGTCTTTTATTTGAAGTATTTAGGCCATTTACATCTAATGTGATTATCAATATGGTTGAGTTTCTATTTTATTTTTATTTTATCCATCTGCTGTTTGTTCCCCTTTCCCTACATTCTTTTGGGTTAACTGAGAGTTTTTATGATCCCATTCTACCTACTTTATTGGCTTATTAGCTATAACTCTTTGTTGTTTTACTGGTTGTTATAGAGCTTGTAGCATTCAGCTCTAACTTATCACAGTCTACTTTCATGTGATATTATACTTCATGTAGAGCCTAGGAAGCTTGCAACAGTATAGTTCTACTTCTCCCATCTTTTTTTCTATTGCACTCATATATTTTACTTCTAGATATGTGTTAACCACCACAGATACTATTTTTGCTTTAAACATTTGATTATCTTTTAAAGAGACTTAAATAATAAAAGAGTCTTTATATTTACCCACATACTATTTCTAGTGCTCTACATTTCTCTCTGTAGGTTCAGATTTTCATCTTGTATCATTTTTCTTTGGCCCAAATGACTTCTTAACATTTCACATTGCTCAGGTCTATTGGTCATAAACTCTTTCAGCTTTTATATCTCTGGGAAAAGTCTTTATTTTTAAAAGATATTTTCAGTGGATAGAGAGTTCTAGGCTGACGATTTTTCCTTTCAGAACTTTGAAGACAGTGCTTCATGTCTTCTGGCTTGCTTGCATTGCTTCTGATGAGAAACCTGTGGTTCTCTATATCTTTGTTTCTCTGTCCGTAGTGTGTCCTTTCTCTATGGCTGCTATTACGATTTTCTCTTTACCACTGGTTTTAAGCAAGTTCATTATGATGTGCCTTGGTATAGTTTTCTTATGTGTCTTGTGCTTGGGGCTCATTGAGCTTCTTGGACCTGTGGATTTATAGTTTTTATCAATTTTTGACCATTATTTTTAAAAAAATTGTCTCCTCTTCTCCTTTGGAAACTTTAATCATATATGATCTTACTTGAAGTTATCACTGATGCTCTGTTCACTTTTCTTCTTCTTTCTTCTCTGTGTTTCAAAGTTTCGGTTGCTAAAAGAAGTCTTTAACTTCACTAATATTTCCTTTTTGAGATGTCTAATCTTCTGTTAATCCTAACTAGTGTGCGTTTCACCTCATACTGCATTTTAGGGTTTCATTGCAATTGTCTTCTTTAAAAGTTTTAGTTGGGTCTCTTTAAAATTTTCCAAGTCTCTTCTTAACATGTCCAATCTTCTTACCTAGAATTTTATCACAGTATAAGTTGGTTTGGGTGTGATTGATTTTTTATTTCTCATTATGAGTCATATTTTCTTGCTTCTCTGCATGCTTGGAAAATTCCTATCTGATCTCAGACATAAATTCCACCTTGTGGGTACTGTGTGCATTTTTGTTTCTATAAATACTCTTGAGTTTTGTCCTGGAATGTGATTACGTTACTTGGAATCAGTTTAATCTGTTCAGTTTGATCTGCTTTTATGCTTTGTTGGGTGGTTCCACAGCAGCACTGAGTTGGGGGTTAATTTTCCCTCCATTTCAGAGGTAAGATTCTCCTGAGTGCTCTGCCCTGTGTCCTGTATAGTGTGGTTTTCCCTCTCTGGTTGTTGGGAACAGGCACTATTCCATGCCCAAGTGTGAATGACAGCGATGCACTAATTACATGGCCTCAGCCATTTTCTCACACTCGTGCACTGGCCAACAGTTATTTGAGTAGGAGGACCCTCCGGATAGCTCTGAAGTTCTCTGCCACTTTCCCTGGCACTCTGCCCTGTACCTTCAGCTCCCTTGGCTCTGGGACTCTTGGTTCCTTCTCCTCAACACGGAGAGATCTGCCCGGGACCCTTCCTGTTCCAGGGTCTGACAACCTTCTTCAGGAAGTAGCTGGGGTAACCACAAGTCTCCCTTTGTTCATTTTTCATCTCTCAGGAATCACGTCCTTCATTGCCTGATGTCCAGTGTCTAGAAAACGGACGTTCCCCACATGTTGTGCAGCTTTGTAGTTGTTCCAAGCAGGAGGTTACATGCAGCCCCTGTTATTCCACCTTGGCCACAAGCAGAAGTTATGCCAAATACCCAAGTCTGAATAACCATAGCTCATTAGTTGTGCTTTTCAGTAAAATGGTGTTCCATGGAAAAGGTGGCTAGTTTAGCTGGCAACTGAAGCAGTCACACAGTGCGTATCTTCAAGACAGCCATCATTCTTCAGCAGGCAGTGGAATGCTTTATTTTTGTCACACAGAATATGTAACCAAAGATTGAGATTGAATGAAATCAATAATTTTTACTGCTTCATGAAGGAATTCTTTTTTTAAAAAAATATATTTTATTGATTTTCCACAGAGAGGAAGGGAGAGGGATAGAGAGTTAGAAACATCGATGAGAGAGAAACATCGATCAGCTGCCTCCTGCACACCCCTACTGGGGATGTGCCCGCAACCCAGGTACATGCCCTTGACCGGAATCGAACCTGGGACCTCTCAGTCCGCAGGCTGACGCTCTATCCACTGAGCCAAACTGGTGCTGGCCATGAAGGAATTCTTAAGTGAAACTGGTGTGTATTTACAGAAGAGCATGGTGATGAAGATGATACGGCCACTAGCATAGTTAGTTGCTGCTGCTTACTTTGTGCTAAGGCCCCAGCAGTTTTGCCCACCATTACTTTTTCTCCAGCAGGGCAAATGTGGACACAGAGAAAAAGGGAGACACTTTCTTAATATTCTGCAAAGTGAGTTTTGAATTCATGGTCCCTTAGAAGGGTCTTGGGGATGCCCCACAGGCCTGCAGACTGCACTTTGAGGACAGACATTCTTTACTGTGCACAGAGATACATGCAAGCATGTTCTTTGTAGCATTGTTTACACAATCACAAATTTGAAAACAGTGAAATGGTCATCAGTAGAACAAACAAATACATTGTAATGTACTTATCCAATGACTAGTCCGTAGCAGTTGAAATGAACAAGCTAGAGCTATGTATCTATATGTACAAAGATCCAAAGGGCTGAGTGGAAGCAAGACAACTTGCAGGAAGAGAGAGATTATATGGTGCCATTTATATGAGCTAAACATGTAAAAATATGTCGTTTATGGGCACCTACAAATGTAGTCAACATATAGTAAATGGAAAATGGTAGCTACTCTTAGAGGGAGGGAGGGAGAATAGCTAACAGGAATGCTAGCGATACCTGTAATTCCTACTTCTTATTTCTAAAAGATAGATCTGAGAATAGTAAGATTTGAAAATTTGGTTGACAGGTAGGTTTTTATGATATTCTCTAATTTTGGAGATGTTTAAAATCCTTCATAATCTTTATCCCCATCAAGAAATATGCATCAATGTTTCTCTCTCACATTGATGATTCTCTCTCTCTCTCTCTCTCTCTCTCTCTCTCTCTCTCTCTCTAAAAAAAAGATATGCAAAAAGAGAAGATGTGTCAACACATAACAGATTCCCAATTCTATGTGAAAAGGCTCAGGGGGTTCTAGCTGGTGAGCTCCCATGGTGTCATGGTGCCAACATTGCCATTTACAGAGAGACTGCGGTCTGCCAGGACTTCACCGAGCTAGACATCCAGCTTTTTGATCACCCATGAAGTAGGGATTCTTATCCTAATTCCGCAGCCTGGACCACATGCATTCCGAAATGCCTAACTTGCCCCAGGTCGCACAGTCAGTCAGTTGTGAAATCAAGTGGAACCCGGGTCTTGTGGGTTCGAGGTCCGTGGTTTCCCACCCTGCTGATGTCTCGAGGATGGACTTTTCATTTGAAGTGGTTCTGTTTCTCTTTCTCGTCTAAAGCTTGCTTCAAATCCATTTTTTCCCCGTAGTTTGTTATGTTTCTGCTCAGCGAGCCAGCCACATCAATTACATTGTGTTTGTTGCTACAGCAACAATGCAGCGGTGTTATTAGGTATTATTACTGTTCTGTTGTGCCGTGAGCTTCAGCTTGGATTGCAGAGGGCTCTTCCTGGCGGTGGCGGCTTCCTTGTCTTTGAGGCCAGTTGATGTGTCTTGGGGAAGCCGGGTTAGGGCTGGTTAGGGCTGGTTAGGGCTGGCAGGGTAGCCTGCGATGGGAAGATTTCTTAGGCAGCTCCTAATGGGATCATTTATAATGTGTTAGGTAACAAAACAAAAGAACCTTTTTAGGTTGTTGACGATAACATCCCACAGACACATCAAGCATTGTCTAAAGATTTATTTGAATTAATTGAGTAGCTGGTGGGAAGAGAGATGATGTGCGTACGCATGTCGTCCTCTCTCCTTGCAGCTGTCTGATAAAGCAAAAGGGAGGCAGAATCCTTGAGATGACACTAGGGCACCTGGGGAGGTGGGGCGGGGCTTACGGGTTTAAAAATAGAGGCCGAGGGTTTCTAGGTGTGTTTACCTGCGGCATCGCTGCAGAACCCAGAGGGTGCCTCTGCAGGAGGCAGGGCGGTGCTGAGCCCTCGCTCTAATTCACAGGCCCTTCGCTCCGCCTCCCAGCTCCCGGCCCAGCCCATTCTCTGCTGCTTGCTCTGTGTTGGGTTCTTCGCGTCTGCCTTCATGGTCTGGAAATATGGGTGGCGTTTCCCTCCAGTTTTAGATACATTTACAAACAGCACAGGCTGGGGAGACAGGAACTCTCAAACGCCGTTGCCGGGAATACACGTGGGTTTGACCTTTTTGACCATATTTGTAAGCAGAATGGTTAGGAGTGCCAGCTCTGGAGTCAGGCTGCCCTTTTCCGGCTGGGAGACCGTGGGCAAGTCATTGGGTCTCTCTGTGCCTTACTCCCCCCCGCCCCCCCGCCCCCCCCCCCCCCCCCCGCGCTATGAAGTGAGGGGCAGCAGGACTCACGCGGTGAGGAGTGTGAGAGGTGACGCGGGAACCGTGCACACACAGTGTGGGCACAGGGAGCCTCGCAGTGGGCACTCGCTGCAGCAGGGTCGCTGTAAAGTCACCCAGTGCCCGTCGATGAGGGCTTGGCCGGCCAGTGGTGGTGCAGCTCTTAAGAAGGATAAAGAGATTTGCATGTATTGACATGGAAAGAGATCAATGCCTCATTATTAAATGAAAAAATAGCCCTGGCCGGTGTGGCTCGATTGGAGCATCGTCTCATACACCAAAAGGTTACAGGTTCGATTCCAGGTCAGGGCATTTAAGCTAGGTTGCAGGTTTGATCCCCAGTTGGGGAACATATGGGAGGCAACCAATCGATGTTTCTGTTTCGCATTGATATTTCTCTCTCTCTCTCTCCCTCTCGCTTCCTTCCCTTCTCTCTAAAAAATAAATCAATAAAAACATATCCTTGGGCGAGGATTAAACAATTAAGTGAAAAAATTTGTTTTTATGCCATGTCATTTGGGAAATTTTAGACATACAGTAAAGCTGGAAGAATTTTGTAGTGAAATCCATCTGCCCACCAAATAGCTTCCACAATGAACATTTTTCCCGCTTGCTTTATCTCATATCTCTCCCTCCATCTACCCATCCATCTTAATATTTGACTCATTTCAGAAAAAGTTGCAGACATCAGTGTATTCCCTCCAGTACTTCAGCATGCATGCAGATCACTCCTTAAAGTTCATGATTTGTTTACAACTCTTTGGAGGGATTCGTTTTTATAGCAATACAGATACTGTTTGAGCCATTGATGTAAAACACAAAGATGTTTCTATGTGTGGGTCTGTACGGGTCTCAGCAAACCACTGTGGGTGGTGATCTGTTAGCAGCAGGGTTACTGGGTACTTTTACATTATAAGCATATACGGTTTGAATTATGCCATTTGATATAGTTTTGGAACATGGCATTGTGGCTCTTCCTCCTTCTCCATCATCACCATCGTCATACAGTGACAGAAAGCTTGGCTTCTGTTGTAAAAGGTACAAACTGCTCAGGCGACTTCTGTGTGCCATGCGCCAGACAATGGGGTGCTCTTCTTTTATTTGTTTTTTTTTTCTTTTTGGGGGTGCTCTTCTGAGACACCCGCTTTGCCCTGAAGCCTGGGGTTCTCTCTGATGTCTTTGTGTGAGGACTCTGAAGGACAACTGATAGCACCTCTGTAAACATCTGCACAGTCACGCCAGAGCCTCATTTGAGCGAAGTCCTGGAGAACAAACGGAGAGACGCGGGAGACGCGCAGGGCCGTGGGGGGAGTTGTCTCCAGGGCCTTCTATTCTGTGAGCTGCATGGAGCTGATTGGCAGGTGTCAACGTGGCTAATGGGACTTGATTTAAAGTCTGAAACCCAAGTTCTAAGAGACAGAAAGAGGAGGCTCTTAGATTTGTTGCAATGAGGTATCAAGTGCTTAAACTCATTTGATAATTCTCTCCCAGTTTCTGTGGGCTGTGGAGTGTGGGAGGGAAAATGGGTACCCTGTCGGGGAGTGGGGGTGTGAGCGCCGGCCTATATATAATGTACTTCTCGGGGAAGAGAGAGAGGCAAGAAGTTTCGATTGCTTTTCTCCTGGGGGTGTGCGTCCTATAGATCCAGCTTGGAGTTGGGTGGGGCCCATTAGAAGCGGCGAAAACATTTCTTTTTATGGAGGAATTCAGGAGGCGTTAGAGGTTTGCTGTGCGTATTTTTAATATGTTAAGTGCTAGCGGAGGGTTTGGATCCCGCAATCTCCTTTCGATAAATGGATTTTACAGTCTCAAAGTGGTGACTTACTCTTTTGGGGGTTGCAACTCACAATAGCTTCAGCTCTCAAGTGAAGTTTCCGACGCGGTGGGTGCCATCGCGCTCCCTGCATTCTTTGGCTTTCGGCATTTTGGAATCTGGTTTGCAGCCTCAGGAGCGGGCGGCATCTGTCACTGAGAGCCACGCGGCCACGCTGTCTCTCGTTGATAGCATAATGCCAGGCCCACGGAGACGCTGTCACGACGTGAATAATTAGTGCGTTATGAGTTGTCTAAGCACGCATGCCTGGGACAGGCTGCAATAAGATCGCCTCGCCACGGCTTTGCAAGAAGACTGTGATGTGCAAATAACCGCTCTTTCAAATGGTCTTCAATGGGCTGAGACAATGGGTGCGAAGACCTCTTCCAGATTTTCGAGCTCCATCAGGAATGGGCAGGTCAGGGCTCCCACGGGCATCTGCCTGCGTCCTCTCCCACCAGCCTTCAGCTCGGCCCGTTCCTTCGCCATCTCCCACGCGTGTCTGTGAACTGGCGGTGGGATTCATCGGTTTACCTTCAAAAGTGCAGGGTCACGAACGTAACCTGCAGGGGAGAGTATGGATTAAAATCCGGGCCCAGGACTTACTGCCTCTCACTTTGAACCCCCCCGCCCCATGTCTTATGCAGACATGGACACATGGGTGCAGAAACCGGGGGGCTCTTTCATGTTGCCCCAGTGTTGGGAGGGGCAGGGAGATGAAATGAAGCTGGAAAATGATTCCTTAAAGGTTGCCCTTGAGCCAGCACAAGCAGCTGGGCCAGATGCTGCTCCTGTTCCAGACAGGCCCAGGGCCCTAGGTCAGCCTGTCTACCCGCTTCCCTGCTTCCCTCCCACAGGGGTGGGGGCGTCCTGGTGAGACCCATGATGCCGCGGGTGCGTGTCCATCCATTGTTTGCGAGGGCTCGGAAAACACACACACAACACGGCATAAATCAGAGCCGGAATGTTTTAACATTTACAGTTTTAAATGAAATTCCTGTTGAGAGTCTCTTAAGCGAGATTTATATCTGGTTTTGCATTGAACTGTGTCGTTATGCGGGGCTGGGAAACTCTTACGAAATTAAGCGTAATGTGGAAACATGCTGAAAAGACAGTTCTGCCGAAATGCGCAGCATTATTATGTTATAGGATATCGGAGTGGAGAAATATGCATAGAGGCACAATTACCACGGACATTTTTCTTTTAATGATCCTTGTACAATCCTTGGCAGGAAGGCTTGCTGACGTCTCCGTGCAGATAAAGGCAAATTGAGACAATATTGATATTCTACATCCTTTTGAGTTTCAGAGACTCCGTGGCGAGCCGGTCAGACACCGAGGCCCAGCCTGCCCACGCTGCTGCCCGCAGGGAACTTGGGAGGATCTGTCGCTTGTGCTGGGGGCTGAGGTTGAAATAACATGTGGAAAGATTCACTCTGGATGCTCTGAACTGGAAGCTTCTAGAACAGGGGTGGGCAAACTTTTTGACTCGAGGGCCACAATGGGTTCTTAAACTGGACCGGAGGGCCGGAACAAAAGCATGGATGGAGTGTTTGTGTGAACTAATATAAATTCAAAGTAAACATCATTACATAAAAGGGTACGGTCTTTTTTTTTTTTTAGTTTTATTCATTTCAAATGGGCTGGATCCGGCCCGCGGGCCGTAGTTTGCCCACGGCTGTTCTAGAAGCTACTGGCTTGGGTGACACTGAGGTGGCGGATCCTTTTCTCTGAAGAGTTTTTAGGACTTGAAAGCCTAGGACGCTTGGGGTGGTCTTGGGAATAAGGGATAGAGGCTCTTATCTGGGCTGTTCTATTGTTCCAGCTGAGGCAGGGTGTATCCCATTACCCACAGGGGACCCTGCTCAGCTCTGTTTCCCACGGAAGACCCCCACCCCCCAGATGCCCACTCACTGGGCTTAGGGCACGATGAGTATTTGTTATGTCCCCTGGGCTGCTGTCCTTCCGCCCTCCCCCGCTCCTGGGCTGCCCGGCCCCTCAGCACGAGTGGGTGTGGGCAGAGGCCCTTCTCCCTCTAGTTCCTGGCAGACCTTCGGGTGGGTTGTGATGCCCGAGGGGAGAGAAATCCTCTTCCCCACTTCCTGGATTCAAGCCCCACGTGGGCTGCGCTCTGGCATCAGGGCCAGGGCAGCGGGGTGGGCTGGCTGGCGGCCCTGCGATGCCAGCCTTTGAGAAACCCTCCCTCCCCCGAGGTCCTGGCAGGGTGAAGCTTTCAGAAAATCCTCCTGAGACTCTGCCCTCAAAGCCTGGCACTGAGATGCCACCAGCCCGGGGAGCGGGGAGCAGAGGCTGCGATGTCACCCGGCCTGGAGCTCAGGGGCCTCTCGTGTGCAGGGAGCATGGGAGAAACTGCGCTGGGTCAGCCTCAGGGCCAGGCGGCAGCCAGCGCCCCCTTCAGCAGGCGGGGCTCCTGCCCTGCTTCCTCTCTCCTGCTCTCCTTGGACGTGCTTGAAGGGCTGCAAGGCGTGCCTTATTTAGAGCTGCTGGACACGAAGCAATTGGTCTCGCTGGGGCCTGTAATGCTGGGCTCTTGACCACCAGAGGTCACTGTAATAAGGTAGAAAGCAGGTGTTTCAGAGTCTTATCTTGGTAGTTGGCTCAAAAAAAATTAAATAAAAGGAAACCAAACAAAACCCCCCACATTTTCTGCGGGCTTCCATGTGCTGCCGTGTGCTCAGGGCTGGGCCTGCAGCCGAGTGTCCTCCTCGCTGGGGAAGGGCTACCCCCAGCAGTGCCGGCAGGACCAGGGCAGGTGGCGACCTCGGGGACGTCTGACTCCACAGGCCCCCGTGCAACCCCTGGCTCAGCGGGAGGCTTTTTCCTCTCTGCCTCACCCTGCACATGCCTGCGCTGCATCCTCAGAATCCACTGGTTGCAGCCATCTTGGGGTTAGGCTCTCTTAGGAACATGTGTGAGCATGCATGCATGTGTGTGTGCATGCTTACATGTGTGTGGTAAGCATGCGTGTGAGGGGTCAGTGATAGTACTGCCACCTAGAGGTGTTGGTGTTGAAAGGAGAGGAGGCTCAGTGTAAGGCTTGAAAGCTCGGCGTGGCTCACAGCTAGTCTGGGGCACATGGTGGATGTAATGTTCTCATTAGGAGGAGGGTCAATGGGCACATTAGCACCCCAAGGGTGGCTGGGGCTCTTTCTGGAGAGGCAGATGTTCCCCTTCCTGCCCTCTTTGGTCATCTTTAAAACATTTTTAATTTTTAAAATTGATTTCAGAGAGGAAGAGAGAGGGAGAAACATCAATGATGAGAGAGAATCATTGATCAGCTGCCTCCTGCACACCCTACACTGTAACCAGGGCAGGTGCCCTGACCAGGAATTGAACCGTGACCTCCTGGTTCATAGGTCGATGCTCAACCACTGAGCCACACCGGCTGGGCTCTTTGGTCATCTTTATGTGTTGAAGCTGTCGGGAGTCAGGGGAAATGCCTGCCTTTGCTGACCACAGCTCCTGCATGTTGGTTCCCAGGCAGGGGTTTTCATCTTTGGTGGATGACAGCAGGAGCACCCTAGGGCTTTGGCGGGAGGTTGGGGGATCTGGCCAGCGCCTTCGTGAGGCCTGTCAGCACCGGCTTCTCTTCCAGGACCAGACGCCGAGCCGCCTGAACACAGTGAGTGAGAGATGCGTGTGGACCTGCGCAGCCAGGCGGCCAGGGGAGAGGCAGGTTCTGGAAGCAGGTGCTCACAGTCCTCGCCGGGGACATTTGGAGGATGGATGGGTCTTGGGGAAGGTGAATGCATCACCTGGGCCCTCTGGAGGGCCGTCCGGGCTGCCAGTGGAGGGTCAGGAGCAGTGATCTACAGGACACGCTGCTGCCATCGCCTGCAGCGGTGATTTCCCCAATGTCTCTGCAGTGGTGACACACACACACACACACACACACACACACACACACACGGAAACTGCCATGGCTGCGGAGCTGGTGCATAGCTGCTGGGGCTGTGAACCACAGTCCAAGCTGGCTGCAGGGTCTGACCTGGCTGGTGGGGTCAGCAGGGGGCCCAGAGGGCCAGAGCAGCGTGTCGGGAACCCTGGGGTTTGTGATGTGCCTGCCGGTGCGGCCGATGGCAGACTTTGGGGGCTTCGGCAGGTCCAAAAGGATCTGCGGCTGGAAGGGCCCAGGCCTGGTTAGCGGGGTGATGGGCCTGCAGCGCACAGGTGCCGTGGCAGGAGTGAGAGAGGACGCGTGCTCTGCGACCTTGAGGATGTGGCACTGAGAGCTGGATGAGCTGGAGGCAGGGCGTGCTCAGCGCTTCCTCGCTGGGTGACAGGAAGTCCCAGCTCTTCACTGGCTCCGGAGAAGCCACTGACCCCCAGGTGGTCCTCCTACCGCCTGCCCGCTGCTTTCCTCCCAGCCTCAGCCTCCTCTCCTCTCCCTCTTCCTCCTCCCTCCTGCGCTTTCCTGTTCCATTCCCATCTGCCAACCATGTCTCCTCTCCCGGTGTCATTCTGTCATTTTGACTTAAAAACTAAAACCAAAACCCTCATGTGAGGATTTTCTTTCCAGGTTCTGGAGTTCTGTGGAGGCAGCCCTCTGTGTAAATCCAGCGAACAGCCCTGGCCTGTGTGGCTCGGCTGTTGGGCATCACCCCATGCACTGAAAGGTTGCCAGTTTGATTCCTGGTCAGGGCACATGCCCAGTTTGTGGGCTCGATCCCCGGGGAGGGGTGTGCGGGAGGCAGCCAATTGATGTGTCACTCTCACATCGATGTTTCTTTCTCTCTCTCCCTCTCCCTTCCTCTCTGCAAACCCCACGAATGAATATCTTCAATTGGTAATAACTTCTCTGTGAAGAGACTTTGCAGGGTGAGCTTGTACCCGAATGCTCTGCACAAATGAGCTGCCCCTGTTTCTAACTGCCAGATACGAAGCACATGTGATACATGCTTCCCTTTTAATCCTCCTAGAAACCCCAAGAAAGCAACTCTAATACCATCCCTACTTTTAGATGCAAAACAGAAATTCAGAGCATTTAAGAGATGACTGGCTCGCCTGAGGTCACCTAAAACAGTGATGGTGAACCTATGATACACGTGTCAGAGGTGACTCGTGAACTCATTTTTTTGGTTGATTTTTCTTTGTTAAATGGCATTTAAATATATAAAATAAATATCAAAAATATAAGTCTTTGTTTTACTATGGTTGCAAATATCAAAAAATTTCTATATGTGAGTTAAGTTAGGGTTTTTCAAAATGCTGACACGCCGAGCTCAAAAGGTTCGCCATCACTGACCTAGAACTTCAGAGCCTGCCCTCTTCACTCTCTGTGACCTGTTGCCTCGAGGGATGGTGGTCAGCCCCTCCTGGGAAGGCCCCGGATGTTGCTGGTCACGCCTGCCCGTCTGAGTCCCTTCTGCTGTGGTTGGAAGACTGGTCCCTGCTTGTCCCGCCCTCGGCTGGAATAGAACACAGCTGGTCCCCATCTGCACGAAACCCCCTTCATGGAGGTTTGACTAGTCATCAGGTTGCCTCAGGCTAAGCTGGAGCTCTTTAAACTTTTAAATAGATCCACATTTGGATCCACGTTTGAAAGATTATTTTTACTCCATTAGAAGCACTACATGCTTATTGTCGATGCCCTTGAGGGAAAGGGTTTCAGAAAGGGGGACCCGCACTGCCGAGTCCCGGCTCTTTCAATCCGAGATATGAAATTGGCTCCGGAGCACCCTGCGCCGTGGAGCCTGACAAAGCGGCGGGCGGGTGTCGCTTCTCCTTTGAAGATGTCCTCCAATATCTGCTCTTGGATGGGGTGGCTGATAAGGGCTTGGTGTTAACACATCCTTACCTGGCGCTGGCTCTGCCTTTCCATTAAAAAATGCAAATTCAGAGGCCATGGATGTGCCTGATTTAGATCTTTCGATACGGAAGGCCACGTTAGTCAGGGTGTTTGGATGCGGTACTTAAACCTGCATAAAAAGAAAAGATTAAATGAATGGTTTCAGCGCTACTGTTCAGCCCCAAACTGCTTATCCAGGCATCCAGAGCCCGGCCCCTCTGGAAGGGCCTGGGGTCCCTCCCGGGTGCCTGGATCAGGGAGAGAGGAGACCCCTCCATGAGACTCACTTGGCAGAGTGCACGGAAAGCCCAATTGCAGATCCGTTTCTGCATATTAAGAGCAATATTACTTTTATATTGAAATTTTCATTTCTCCTGCCTGGTGTGCAAGCAAATAATTGAGACCTAATTTACTTTATTTAATAAGCCAGCAACCTCCTGGATTTTTCTGGTGGCTTGTGTGGGTCTGAGCTCAATTCGGAGCAGCAGAAAGCTAAGATAGCAGGACCTCCGTCCCCTGACAGCTCCTGATGCTCACCCAAGTGCCCAGCCTGCGAGGCTAGTGCTGGCCACAGGCTAGTGCAGGCCACACGGGAGCTGACCATGGTGCTGCCGGTGGGGACCTGGTGGGGTGCCTGTGAGTGCTGGGCAGCAGTGCCCTGGAGGGACACAGGCTAGTGCAGGCCACGCAGGAGCTGTCCATGGTGCTGGCACTGGGGACCCAGAGGAGTGCCCGTGAGCAATGGGCAGGCAGCATGCCAGAGGGCCACGGCTTCCTCAGGTGTCCCTGGGATGGGCCTGGGTGCTCGTGCTGCGGCATTCTTGAGTGTTGGCACTTTGCCGCCAGACGGAGAAGGTGCTGCTCTGCCCTCTGATAGCTCATGGTCACGGGGAGAAACTGGGAGAGAGGAGAGCGGTTAACCCCACCTGGAGAGGAGTGGGGTTTGGGACTCATGTGGGACCCGTCTGGGAATACTGCTCTTTTTATTTATTAGTGTCTGACCTCAGCAAACTCTCCAACTTCTTTGAGACTTGGTTTCTTCAACTGTAAAACATGCACAGAGCAATGCTTTTCTTTCAGGTTTGTTGTAGCCATGAGCTATGGAAATGAGTGACAGGCTGTAGATGGGTAGCACCCACCAGGGCTGTGGCCCGGGTAGACCTGGGAGGTGGCCTCGGGCTGATCATTAGGATTCTGGCGTTTCCTCCCGGGACCCATGGTGGAACTGCACTTCTCTCTCCTCGTTGAAGTTGCAGGTGGGGGTGCTACTGGCTTTGGCGGGGGCAGCGTGAGCAGGAATGATGTGGGCAGGAGGGACGTGGGTCTCCCCTGAGCAGGAGCCTGAAGGGCCAGCGTGTGGTGTGCTCTGTGCCCTTCCCCAGCCTCTCTGCCTCCATCTGCCTGGATCCCTGAGTGACCGCAGGGAGCAGAGTCCCTGCCCCCACGTGCATTGGGCCTGTGATGTGGACAGGAAGCAAATATCTTTGACTTTAGGGCACTGAAAGTTTGGGGCTGGTTGTTGCTGCACTGTACCCTCACATCCCCTGACTAAACATTGGAGAGGGTATGTTTCCTCCTTGGGAAGAAGGCAGACTTTGAGCTCAGCCACACAAGAGGCATGTCTGAGTGGAGTCCACCCAAGGTCCCTGGACCCAGGAGCAGAGGTCTTACCACTTGGGAAGGATCTGTGTGAGCCCTGGTGTCTCCTGCCAGGGGCCGTTTTCTGGACAAAGAAGAGATTGTTGGGCTTTACTCACCCGCGCCCCCCCCCCCCCCCCCCACACACACACAATGAATTCCGGGCCAACTCATTCTGAGAGCAGGGAAGGCCACTGGCCATCATCCTGCAGCTGGTCTGGTAGCCTTCGACCCAGAGGGGCTTTAGGGGAAAGGAGTCTTTCTGGCCTAGTGGAGATCAGCCCCTTGCTGAATGTACTCGGAGCTGTGCTTCATTAAGACAAGCTGAACATCAGCACCATGGGAACAGAGCCTATTAATTATTATGACAAGGAGAAGTGCTTGATTGTGGAGAAGGCGAGAGAGAGACAGAGAGAGAGACAGAGAGACAGAGACCGATCCAGACTCGGAGGTAAAATAAGCCACTGCGGTTGGAAAGTCCAGGTAAGTGCTCGAGTGAGACAAATGCTAGGTAGTCCCAGTGGGAGTCATTTCAAAAACAAAATAGAACGAAGAGTTGGATATTTGATGGGATGGGTGAGTGAAGAGTTTTAGGGATGGGTCTTCTTAGGGAAGGGAGAGTGCTGTTTGCTTTGGAGCGGCGGGCAGCTGGCGGTGTGGTGGCCCTGCTCCTGGCAGCCTTTGCCCGGAGAGGCTCTTCCCTGTCCCCGTGCATTGTTGTCCCATTCGGGCTCCGTAAGAAATGCAGCACTCCCCAAGCCTCGCGAGCATCCCCACCACCCAGAGCGCTCCCACCGCCCACCAGATCCCCTGGCATTCCCTCTGTCAGTCCCCCACCCCTACCACCCCCTCTGCCAGCCCCCAACCCCTAGTGTGTCCTCTCCTAGCTCCCACCCCCTATTGCATCCTCTGCCAGTCCCCCACCCCCTAGCACCCCCTTTGCCAGTCCCCACCCCCTAGTGCTCCCTCTGCCAGTCCCCCACCCCCTAGCATCCCCTCTGCCAGTCCCCCACCCCCTCAGAGCTCACCCCTAACTCTTCCCTTCCTCACGCCACTCCAGCGACACCAGCCTCCTCCCTGTTTCTCACCCCAGGGCCTTTGCACGGCTGTTCTTGCCTGGAGCGCTCTTCCCCATGCATCTCCCTAGCTCCTCTCCCTCCTGTAGACAGGGAGTTTCATCTGTTTTTCTGTGTCTCCAGCACCTACAATGAGGCCCGGTGCATGGCTGGTGCTGCGTGCACATCTGTGGAATGAATGGATGGATGGATTCATGGGTGAATGAATGAACGAGCCACAGGAACAGCAAGTCTTCCTAATGAGATGGCTCTCAGTGCAGGTTCCTGGCACAGCCCCCTCTCTGTTGGCCACACTGCCTGGCCCCAGGTTCCGCTCTTGCTGCTGCCTCTGCGTCCCTCTGAGCCTCTGTCCTCACCCCCTTGGGGACCTCTTCCGTGTGAGTCATGTGCTCCCATTGCCTTTGCTGCAGTGAGTTCAGGGGCGGGGGAGGGGAGTCTCCCTGTGCTTGTCCATCTCATCACAAGCCGTCCGTCCGCATCACCTCAGGGTGATAGCATGTGGCTGGCGGGCAGGGGCCTCCTGGGGGTGGCCGCTCCTTTTACTGCTTTTCTCACCCGGAGTTTAAGGCCATGAGCTGGGGGTGGAGGTAGGGAATGGAGGCTTTCCCGCGGGTTCAAGGGCAGATCTCTGCAAGGTGAGCTCCCCTCCTGGCCCAGGAGGAAGGACAGGAGGAGAGGCTGGCCGCCCAGCATCTCCGGTTTCTGCAGCAGAGCGCACACCTTGGGGCCTCTGAGCTTGAGGATGGTTGGCGATATTGATGGGCGATGCCCGGTCTCACTCCTGCCAGAGCACACTTGTGCACGTTCTCGCCTCACAAGTCTTTGTTTCCCTTTCGTTTCTGTGGCGCCTCCTCTCCTGCTGCTGGTGGCCGGGCGGACCTGCAGTGGGAGGCAGGGTCTCGCCGCCTTCTCCTGTAGGGCTTGCGGTGCTGATGGGGAAGGAGTTGCGTGGACACTCCCGGGGGAGAAGGGCATCCATCCTAACCAGGAAGCAGTTAGCAGGGCCTAAACCTGGTTCCATCGCCGCCACTTGCTGGGTGTGTGGCTCCCGGGCCTCTGTGCTCTCCCCTGTGGACGGGCAGCAGCAGCACCAGCCAGTGGCTTGTGAGATTGAACAAGAGCATGTTAAGTGTGAACTGGTAGCTGCTGCTGTTTTAGCAAAGCCTGGAATGGAGACCTGGAGACCTCCCTCCACAGCAGTTAGAAATCTATGGGGGCCTCCGAGCCCTGGGCGGGTTCGGCTCTGCCCCCCAGAGGCCCCAGCGGGGCTTAGTGTCCCCGAGACACCCCCCTTCTCTTGCATGAAATGGGCACAAGTGAGAGACACACGAGAAGGGGCATTTGAACTCGAGTGCTCATTGCACACTGTGGGGTCTGCTGTCTGTTAGCATTTGCTCGCCCAGCGCACATGCATCGGGAGGTGTCAGCCCCCACAGACACCTGCGGCCCGAGGCCTCGCTTGCTCCTCCTGCTCCTCCTCAGGGTCCAACGCTGGTGTGTCTCTGGGGTGGAGGGCCCGGGGTGAGATGGACGCAGTTAGACCCTGGGGACGCAGCAGAACCCCCTGCTCTCCGCTCTCTCCCACTCCAGCCTCAGTGGGGCCTGAGCTGGGCTGGGGCCTTCTTCCTGCCCCTGCAGGCTGAGGTCCTCAGGAAGTCCCCTGCTTGAAGACAAAGGCAGTCTCCCTCCCTTTGCCTCTGGGTTCTCAGCTGGGCAGTGGAGGTGTGCGTCTGGGGGGCACTTGTCCGCTCCCAGCGCCCTGCGGTGCCCTAAACTGCTGGCAACAGGCAGTTTAGGGGGAGCGGTCCTGGGATGGAGTGCAGACCCTTGAAAGAGCTGTCTTCCTGCTGGAGCCAGGTATTAAAAGACCAGCCTCGCAGCTGTTTGCACCGAGTGTGCAGTGGGTCTCCGTATCTGCGAGCAGCAGCTCGGCAGAAGGCTCGTGTGCATTCAAGCCTTGCCCTGCTCTGCAGGCTGCACCCCTCCTGACGGTGGCGGGCCCCTGGCCCAGGGTAGTCACAGTGTGTCCTTGGCCACCAGGCCTTCCCCTCTAGCAGGAATGGGCGCAGGACGCGGAGCCAGGCCCGGGAAGAAGGCTGCCCATCTGAGGACGCCCTCCACTGGTCCCCAGGTCCTGAGGCCCCGCCAGGCCAGGCCCTTTGGTGGCGGCAGAATTGGGGGAGGGAGGGCTACCTTCCACTCCAGAGCCAGTGTGGCCAGGCTTTCTCACAGGGACCCTGCTGTGGGGTTGGCATTGCCCTGGTGTGACCGCCTAACCGTGGCTGCTATTCCCAGGAGGAGTGTGGGAGAGGGTCCCCCACCTTCTCCTCACACCAGCTGGGAGCAGCCCTTCGGGCATCGGCTTTGCCCATTTGTGGCTATTTGTCCGGAGTCCCAGTGTGTCCGGAGTCCTGGTGTCATCAGTGACACCTCCCTGATGTCCAGGACCGGGTTCCCCCTGCTCCCCGACGTCCCGGCTCCCACCTCTTTCCTCTGGGCCTGGGAGAGGCTTCCTCCCCGTGGCTGGCGTGTTTCATTCCCAGCACGCGTCTGTTGGCCGGGGTGGCGTAGGTTTTCTCAGTCTTGTCGCAGCCTGATCTCTTTTGGGGGAAAAGTGGGGAAAGACATCAGGCACCTGGTTCATGGACCTGGGGCCCACCGGAGCCTCGCCCGGAATCCTGTTCCTGGGCTGAAGGGAACCAGGCACAGTTCATGCTGCGAGCTCGGTCCCCGCTTGCTCAGCCAGGTGGGCGCTGACGTGGCTTCTCTGTGCGAGCGGCCCGGCGGCTGCTCATGGACTAGATGACTGAGTGAGGGCCGCTCTCCGAGTGGGAAGGTGACTGGGTGCCTCTGGGGGAGTCAGAGTCCTGAGCGTGGGGGGGTGTGCTTGGGGGGCTGTACGTGGGGGCTCTGAGTGGGGGGCTGTGCGTGGGCAGCTCTGAGTGGGGGGCTGTGCGTGGGGGCTCTGAGTGGGGGGCTGTACGTGGGGGCTCTGAGTGGGGGGCTGTGCGTGGGGGCTGTGCGTGGGGGGGTGTGCATGGGGGGCTGTGCGTGGGGGCCTCTGATTGGGGGGCTGTGCGTGGGGGCCTCTGATTCGGGGGCTGTGCGTGGGGGGCTCACCTCTGCCAGAGGTGGCGTCTGGACTGATAGGTTCTTCCAGGTTCCAGGGTCTGAACATAGAAGCCAGGGCTTATTAAAAGCTCTCTTTTCCTTAAACTTGCATATTCTAGATGTCACCCTGGTCCTGAGGAAGGATGAAAAATGTTTCTGATAAATCAGACTATTTCCAGTGACTAATGCCCGTGTAGAGAATGGTGTACACACACACACACACACACACACACACACACAGCCTCTTTCTTTCCTGCCCGGGCCCCAGGCCGTTGTTGTAGGCTGTGTCCCTGAATGCTTCTTGAGTTCTTGGGCTAGAGTTACACATTTGGGTCCTCCCTGGGCTCTGGGGGCCCTGGGCCTGCTTGGTCCCCCAGTTCCCCGTTTCACCTTCCCCTGGACCTCGCCATGAGGTCCCGCTGCCTTCCTCTCCATTTCAGGCTGCCCCCTCCCATCCCTAGATAGTTCTTTCTCGAGACAGACTCAGGGAGGCAGGGCTCCATCGAGCTCCCTGCTTCTTCACTGGCCCCAAGTCTCAAGTCTGGTTCCGTGTAGGAACGCTGTCAGGTAGATGGTGGGGCGAAGGGGTGATGCTGGCCAATCTGGGGAAGATACAGAAGTTTGAACATCTGTAGTGTGGCTCCCATCTTGGTCCTCCTGTGTTCACGCGTGCTCAGATGGCACCCTCTTTTCTTCCTCTTTTGTTCTCAGGGAACTTCTTCCCAGTCCCTATGCCCGAAGCCATCGGGGACTCGTCTGTGTTGAGGACGGACTGAGAAGGGAATAGACTGCGTGGAACTCTTGAGCTTGGCATTGACCCCCCTGCTTTAGAGACAGGAGACACTGAGGAACAGATCCCCTTCTTATCCTCTGTAGACAGGAGCCACCTGAGGCCCAGGGACAGGCAGACGAGCTGAAGGACCAGCTATGCAGCGGCCCCTCTAGGCGCAGTTCCTTTTACCTGCAAGTCTCTGGTGCCCCTGCATCCTAAGTGGGTGACTTGTGAGTTGGGGACCCGCGATCGGTACATTCCCCTTCTAAGGGCTGTGTGAGCTGCTCAGGCGCTGTAACACAGCACCCCAATGGCTGTTCAAGCCACAGAGGTTTGTTTTCTCACAGTCGGGGCTGGAGGTCCAAGATCAAGGTGTCAGCAGGGTTGGTTCTCCTGAGGCCTCTCTCCTTGGCTTGTAGGCAGCTGCCTTCTCTCTGTGTCCTTCCAGGTCCCCCTCCCCCCTTGCACCTGCACCCCTGTGTCTCTCTCTGTGTCCTCCCTGGTCCCCCCCCCCCCCGCACCTGCACCCCTGTGTCTCTCTCTGTGTCCTCCATGGCCTCCCCCCGCCCCCCGCTATGCACCTGCACCCCTGTGTCTCTCTGTCCTCCATGGCCTCCCCCCGCCCCCGCCATGCACCTGCACCCCTGTGTCTCTCTCTGTGTCCTCCCTGGTCCCCCCCCCCGCACCTGCACCCTTGTGTCTCTGTGTCCTCCCTGGTCCCCCCCCCGCCCCCATGCAAGTGCACCCCTCTTTCCAAATCCCTTCTTATAAGGACACAGTCACATTGGATCGGGGCCACCCGAATGGCCTCATTTTAACTCAGTCACCCCTGTCAAGGCCCCATCTCCACGTAAGTCACATTCTGAGTTACCTGGGATTAGGACTTAAACACAGGACTTTGGGGGGATGCACTCTAGCCCGTGGCAGGGGTCTTCTGCTTCCCTGGAGGGGTCTCCTTGGGGGGCCTTTCTGGATGTCTGTACAGGTCTTTGGACCAGAGCTGCGTGCCGTGAGGTCGAGGGCCTCCCCGTGGCCACGGCCACAGTCCTCACCCTTCCTGTGTGTTCCGCTCGGACAGCCTCTGTTCCCTGCGCTCCGTGGAAGGTTTTGTGGCCTCTTGTGTAACACAAGACAAGCTCTCTGCATCGAAATTGTTCCAGAATCAGCCCCAGTTCCCTGGAGCACGCCAGGTGCTGCCGGGAAAGCAGACTCCGGGATTGATGCGCTCTGACACCCGGAGGCTCCCTTTGTCTCGTGGCGGCTGGAGCGCGCGTGCCAGGAGGGCTCGCTTTCTCCCGCCCGCCCGCGTCTTTTTGATTCCCTCTCAATTCAGTTTCAGGTCAGAGCTTTGTGAGGTCGCCGAAGCTGTGAAATCTGACAGACTCGCCATCTGAGCAAACAGACTGTCCAGGAGCACGCTGTATTTGGCTCATACGGCGGTGACAGTCTGGGAAATCCCCAGGCTTCCCGCTCTGTTTTTGCCTGAGCGAGTTCTGTTCAGTTCAGCGCATGTTAACCAAGGGCCTCCTCTGTGCCAGGCACGACGTCAGGTGTCAGGGCTGTGAGGTCGGGTACGCCCTGCCCTGTCCCAAGCAGGGCGGCGGGCACACACACTTCCCCCAGGGCGTCCCGCCTGCCCCGCATGTGTCCCCGGCCAGTGCTGGCCCTGGTGCTCACAGGCTGCCCACCCGCCAAACATCTGTGACTGTTGGCACGAAGGTGCCACCCGAGCTCCCTGGGCGCCCATCCCTTCTGAGAAGCGGCTGTGCCAGACCAGTGGTTAATGTTTTGAATGCCTCCCTGTGGAGGGCACAGGGATGGGGGTTGAGTGTCAAGTGCTGGGAAAGGCCTTTTTGGGGAAGGTCAGGACGCGGTCTGTCCAGGTGAGAGGAAGGGCCTGGCAGGGGAGGTGTGTGTGTGTGTGTGTGTGTGGGGGGGGGGGGGTGAGCAGCTTTGAGATACCCCATAGGTTAGAGCCAGAGAATTTGTAGATTTAACCTGGACTAAGTAGGTGGTGAGCAGTATGTCAAGAGGGTGAAGCCTGAGGAGAAACCTGTTTAAAGAGGAAAAAAAAAAATTCAATTTTGGCCCGGCTGGCAGGGCTCAGTGGTTGAGCGTCGACCTATGAACTAGAACAGCTGTGGGCAAACTACGGCCTGTGGGCCGGATCTGGCCCGTTTGAAATGAATAAAACTAAAAAAAAAAAAAGACCGTACCCTTTTATGTAATGATGTTTACTTTGAATTTATATTAGTTCACACAAACACTCCATCCATGCTTTTGTTCCGGCCCTCCGGTCCAGTTTAAGAACCCCTTGTGGCCCTCGAGTCAAAAAGTTTGCCAACCCCTGAACTAGAAGGTCATGGTTTGATTCCTGGTCAGGGTACATCCAGGGTTGCGGGCTCAATCCCCAGTGTGAGGCGTGCAGGAGGCAGCTGATCGATGATTCCCTCTCATCATTGATGTTTCTGTCTCTCTCTCCCTCTCCCTTCCTCTCTGAAGTCAATAAAAATATATTTTTAAATTCCCATTTTGGACATGCTAAATGTGAGATTTCATTATACGTCCACGTGGAGCGGCCGAGCAGGGGCCAGGAGCCTGGGGCCAGGAGTGAGGGAGTAAGTGCGTGTGCTGGTGTGGAAGGCCCTGGACCAGGGGGGACAGGAGAGGTGCGCGCGGCCAGGCGGGCACTGTGAGCTTGGACATGCTGAGTGCCCAGGGCGGGAGGGACTGTGATGGCCACGCGGGCACCACAGGAGACAGCAGGCCCCGGTGGGTTTATGAAAGCGGGAGGGAGAACCAGCTGGAGGAGGAGGGTCAGCTCTGTGGACGCCGCTGAGAAGCTGAGGTGACAGGAAGGGGCCGCTGTACTTGGTGGCCCAGCATTAAGGGCGGCCGTGAAGTTCTGGAGCGAACTGGCAGGGGCAGAATGAGCCAATCGAGGGAGGAAGCAAGGTCCTGGGGGAGGCAGGAGATGGGACGGAGCCAAACCAGAGGGTGCGACTTGGCTAGGGGGGTGAGGGGCGCCCTCCATGGAGGTGGCAGGGGCGTGGCGGGTGCACTTGCTGGTGGCTCTGTGTCAGCTGACCGAGAAATCCAGGAAAGGGAGGCGAGCGGATAGGAAGGTGGGAATCCTAAGTCACAGCATCTGGTTATAGGAAGGCCGGCTGGGAATGCTTTCTCGTCTCCCCGCATGCCGCCGGGGTGGCAGGGGGCAGCGGGCCGGCAGCAGGCTGTGGCTTTGGGCACTGCAGGGCAGAGGGGCCCAGGGCGCGCACAGGCATCCCGCCAGGCGGATTTGCCCGCAGCCAGCTGTGCAGCTGAGCCTCCCGACTTACTCTCTCGGCCCAGCTTGGGGAAATATGACCCAGCACAGCATAAAATTAAGCAGTATTCGCCACAGGCCGAAATTGCACCCGTATTTTACAGAGCATGTGCAGCTGAGACTTCTAAAGCCGGCCCCCAGGAGGCCGCCTGGGTAATGAGAACCTCTGCCTTCCATTCCCCCCCCCCCCGCCCCCTCCCCCCCCCCACCCCCGCTCAGCCTCAGCCCATCCTCAGGCCCAGGAGAGGGGACTGGAAGGAGGTGCCCTTTGCCCTTTGGAGGAGGGCGGGCTAGCTGAGCAGCGGGGCCTGGAAGGGTCTGGAACCACCAGCTTCTGGTGTGAAAGCTTCAGAAGCTGCCAGCACCTTTCCTGTCCTCCCCATTGAGCAGAATCACCAATCAGGGCAGCTCAGGGGAGGGTTGGGGTGGGGGGAGGGCCAGGGGGGAGGGAGTCTTGGGGGCAAGGGAGGCTCAGGGAAGGGAGGTTCTGGAAGGCTCCGCAGCCCTGACATCCTGGCCCAGAGGTTGTCCTGCACTTTCCAGAAGCTCAGGAAAGAGCATGGCTTTCGGCACTTCTGCTTTATTTCAGCTTCACCAGGAATCCCCGTTGGATCCGAAATAAATAACTTTTCACTCAGCAACTGGCTTTTCCTCACATGCAAACGGCGTGGTGGTCAGTGTCAGCTGCCCGGTGCTGCAGTGACCTGGGCTCCCCATGCCCCTTCTGGTCCTCAAGCTCCCTGGGCTTTGGGAACCCAGTGTGCTCTGAAAGCCTGGCCTTCTCTCTGATGGAGGTCAGGCCTAGTGACCCCTAGTGGTGACAACAGGGGGAGCAGTCATCGCAGACCCCGGCCTGGACCAGGAGGGTGGCAGGGAGCCTCCACCATCCAGCCCTCCAGCTCATCAGATTGTCAGTAGCAGCCAGTTGTTTCCAAGCGTCGAAATGGCCTCTGTGTTTTAATTCTAGAAAATCACTGAGGCAGGCAAAGACATGGTGAGGAACCTGCTTTGGTGCAAGAGGCTGGGAGCAGACATGCTTCTCTGGCTCTGAGCTCCCGCGGGCTCTGCGGAGGGGAGGGCGGGCTGTGTGTGGGCAAGAGGAAGGTGAAGGAGGGACCATTGGAGCGCCCTTCCCGCCCTGGCAGAGGTGGCCTGCGCTAGGGGGGGCCCGCGTCTCCAGGGGGGCAGCGTGGGGAGCGCATCAGGCAGGGCCCACAGGAGCATGGGTGGATGGTGCCTCCCTTCTCATCCCCCTCCTACAAGGTCATCGATGACAGAGAGAGGGCGAAGGGGACTGGGTCGGGTTTGGACACGTGTTTCTCCTGGCCTTGTCGGGGCCATGTCCCTCCTGCTTGTGATCTTGGGCTAGAACAACTGACAAATGGCCTGATAGGAAACAAAAGCAAACAATAGACTCACTTGAAAGATACAGTGAATAGAATTTAATTGAATTTTTTTTTTTTTTTGTGCGGACATTGATTTGACCCTGGAAGATGTATGGAGTAAATCATGAGGGGAATTAATATACATTAAAGTGTAGTTTATTATCACGGAACTTTTATTGTGCTTGGAGTTGTGTTTTTAATTATTATTTTAATGACTTTCTGTACTTCCAATTGTGATAAATCTATTTTATTTTTTTGGAATAAACGGAGTCTGGTTTTACAAGGTGAAGTGCAGAGCAGGGCCGTTGACGAGTATCGCGCCTTCATTAATGAGAGCGAACAGGTTATAGGGACCGAAAATGAACCGATTTACACGCTTAAAAAGCCAATTAATGCCCAGCCATTAAGCACAAATGCTGCAGATTGTCTCTCTATCGTGTCTACTTTCTGGGCTTCTATTGGATCATGTGGAGATTGGCTTTTTAAACCAAATAAGTGGAGGAAGCTCTAAACGTGGAAATGCCTGGGCCCAGTTAGGACAAAGGGTTTGGGCCCTGCTGTGGTGAGATGTCCTCACAGGATCCGTGTCGGTGTCCTCGAGGGAGGAGGCAGGGCCAGGGCTCTGTTGGCAGAATCAGGGCCTGGGGCTGTGTCTCGAGGGGCAACGATGGGGCTTTGCGTGCAGTCCTTTTACATGGAGATCAGCTCCCCCACCACCCTCTCTCCACTGAACTCGCCCACGCTGTGCTGAGTGACCCGCGGTGCCAGGGTCCTGGTCGTATGCCCTACGCTGCCCAGCGCAGGCCTCTCGTTTCAGTATTCGCTCCCATTGGCTGCGAGGGTGTTGGTAGCGGCGCCCTCCCAGCTGCATGCTGTCCGGACATACTGACCCTGCCAGGCTGTCCAGCAGCACGTCTGGAGGCGCAGACGCAGGCGCATGCAGATGGGAGGCGTGTGGGCTCTGCAGACGCAGGTCTGGTCGGAAACCTGCCTCAGGATTTATGAGCCAGATGGCCTTGAACAGGCACTTTTGTTTCTATTTTTGTTCATTCAATAAATATGTATTGGATCTGGGTAAAGCACTGTTGTAGGGGCTGGGGATACAGCGCTGAGGGGGGTGGAGAAGCTCCGTGTTCCAGTGTGAGGGGGTAGGAACAGAGCGGGGCGCCAGCAACAGTGCAGCGATACGCATAGTCAGGTGGGCAAGCTCACTCAGGTGACGGGCGCAGGGCATGTGTGAGGGGATGTTGAGGCTTCATGCAGAGATTAGGGAAGGCTTATTGGTGGGGGACATTGGGCTGAGATCCCAAGGAAGAGAGAAAGAGCTCAGTGGAATTCTGGGAGGAGTCTTTTCTAGGCACAGGGAGCTGCAAGTGCAAAGCCTGGCAGCAGCATGCTGGTGTGTGTGTAGGGGGCTGCCAGGGGGCGGTGTGGGGCCTAGCAGCATGTGGTGTGTGTGTGTGGGGACAACCAGGGGGCGGTGTGGGGCCCAGCAGCATGTGGTGTGTGTGTGTGGACAGCCAGGGGGCAGTGTGGGGCCCAGCAGCATATGGTGTGTGTGTGTGGACAGCCAGGGGGCGGTGTGGGGCCCAGCAGCATGTGGTGTGTGTGTGGGGGGACAACCAGGGGGCAGTGTGGGGCCCAGCAGCATGTGGGGTGTAAGTGGGGGGCAGCCAGGGGGCGGTGTGGGGCCCAGCAGCATGTGGGGTGTATGTGGGGGGAAGCTAGGGGGCAGTGTGGGGCCCAGCAGCATGTGGTGTGTGTGGAGGTGGGGGTGGGGAGGGGCAGCCAGGGAGCCCTGTGTCCAGAGCAGAGAGGTCCTGGAGCCCACATGTGCTTTGAATTTGAGGTCAGCTTGGCTTTGAATGTGAGGGAGGTGGGAGCCTCCTGAAAGGCTTGCCCAGGTGGTGTGTGGGGAGCAAGAGTGAGCGGGAGGCCAGGAAGCTGTGCAGTCCTCCAGGTGCAGGTGCTGGGGCCCTGAGCCAAGGGGACAGCAGGGACGGGGGAGGGGGGGGATGTGGTGGGTTCTGGACACATTTTGAAGGTAGAGGGTAGGACTTGCTCACAAATAGACTAGGAGATGCCTGAGAAGCAGGCGAGACAAGAATGACTCCGGTGTCAGCCTGAGGCAGCAAGTGTGGGCACTCTTCAGAGGAAGTGCACTCCGAAGGGAGCCTAGGCGTCGAAGGTAGTCACTTGATGTAAAAAATTTTCCTTCTCTTGATCTTATAAAACAAGACGATGCCTAAGCCTATGTCACAGACTTGTTGGGACGATGACATGAGATACTGCTGGAAACTCAGTACCTGGCACATTGGCCTGTGACCGAGGTGTGGGCAGGTGATGGAGCTGGTGAGCCGGGTTCTGAGTGGTTTAAGGTCATCCCTGTTGTGCTGCTCTCCGAGGGTTGGAAGTAAACTTCCCATTTGCAGAAGCTATGACATGTCAGAGAAAGACCAGAGAGTCAGGGACACATGTCCCAGTGAAGCTTCGAAGTGTTAGGTGCCCATGCACGTGAAGGTGGTGCACCCCCCCCCCCCCCCCCCGCCGCTCCCACATCCCATCTGATGGCAGCTCTGCGGATGGCATGTCTCAGCATGAAAGCCACTCTGACTGACTTAGAGACTTGAGGTATAGCTTTTTCTTTTCTGATGATGAAAACACACCATTTGTAGAAAAAATGGGAAAGTTGAAGAAAATGTATAAAAGAGAAATTTATCCGAGGCCTCCCACCCAAAGCTAACTGTGGTTAAAATTTTAGTGGATTTTCTCCCAGTAGTCTAGGCAGCCTTGAATAGCATGTTTGAGGTGGCTGTGCTGCTTGTGTATCTAAGACATATTTGCGACTGAAAACTGTTACACGGTTTTGCTTCTTGGTTTTCCTCCTCAAGATTGTATGATAAGCATTGCGTTCCGTGGATGGTTTAATGGCTGTGTACCATGGAATTGTTGTTTGCCACCTAAACCTATAGCGAAGCAAAATGGTGATACTAGGGAACCCTTGTACAGCATTTACTGAGTTCCAGGCTCTGTTTTAAATACTTTGCATAAATGAACTCATTTCATCCTCACCACCACCTTTGACACAGGCACAGTTGCTATTCCCAGTCTGCAGTTAACCCGTTCCCACCAGGCTCGAGCCCTGCGTTAATGTGAGGGCCGGAGGCTGAGGGAACGCACGCGTGTATGTATGACGTGCACACCTCTGAGGAAACACCTGAACAGAAGCTCCGAGAAGCAGTGCTGCCTGCGGTGCACTGTGCCCTTTCCCACTTCACTCCATTCATTCAGTTCCATGAAAATTACCACCATCCGCCCTGGATTGATTCCAGGACTCACCCCCAGCTAATGGGTTACCAGGGCCTTAGGGAATGGCCACCCTGGGGCACTAAGTTGGTTCAGCACCAAGGACAGCGCCCCTTTCTTCCTTTCCCATTGTCACAGTTTAGGTCCTTATTCCGGCCCCTCCAGCTGTGCTGGATCTTGAAGTCTTAGGTCGCTTTGTGATTCAGTGCTCGGTCCTCCTGAAAAGAAAGCCCAGGTCTTCTCATGGCTGTGTCCCCCATAATGTAAGACCCAGACCCGCCCGGAGTTTATGGAGCTCGACGGGTGAGGGTGGGGACACTGCTTCCAGGCTGCTCCCTGGGGGTGTGTGGCTGCAGATCCTGGGACTGACGATGTGGCCTGTCCTTGCGTTGGAGAGGGAGGGTCCCCTTCATTGCATCTCTGACATTCGCAGAAAGAAGACCAACCCCGTCCTCACATTGCCCTGTGAGGACACGGTGAAGAGCAAGCCTCCTTTCCATCAAAGCTTGACATTCTGTGTGTCGTTACGTCACCGGGTCCTCAGGAAAGGACATTTGATTGACGGTGTTGTTACCCTGCGGCCCATGCTGCTCTTCAGGGGACACAATAGGACGTCCTTGGGCTCCTCACCTTTTTAAAAAATATATTTTTATTGATTTCAGAGAGGAAGGGACAGAGAGAGAGAGAAACATCAATGATGAGAGCGAATCGTCAATCGGCTGCCTCCTGTACACCCCACACTGAGGATCGATCCTGCAACCTGGGCCTGTGCCCTGACTGGGAATCAAACCATGATCTCCTGGTTCATAGGTTGAAGCTCAACCACTGAGCCACACCGGCTGGGCGGCTCCTCACCGTTGATCTGACTGCTGGATGTTACCAAGAAGCAAGAAGAGAGCAGATCCCTGTTTTGCTTTTGCAGCCTCTGCAATTCCGAGGACAGGGCCCCCGAGGTCAAAGGGAAGACGGACGTAGACTTATCCATTGTCAGTTTTTGGAAGCATCTCCCGTTTGTACTTTATTTGAGGCCTCAGAGGGACCGAGGCTTGTGTCTTTGGGAGCAGGTGGGTCGGTGGTGTCCGTGGCCGGAGCCCTGTCCTGTTCTGCTTTCCCGGGGGGCAGGGGTACTGTCAGAGCAGCCAGCGGCGGCCCCGGGCGGTGCGTGCCAGCCAGGAAGCTGTGCTCATGCGTATGCTAAGGTCTTCGGAGAGCAAACCCAGCCGCTCTCCAAAGCAGGGGAGCAGCTGCCTCTGGAAAACGCAGAATTCTCCTCCTGTTCACTCTTCACTTGCACACGTTCCAAGCGGGGCGCTCGCTCACCAAGTGGGGCTCATGAGCACAGGTGGTCGCACGTGAGGGCGGCGACTGAGCTGAACGTCCCTGGTGGAGGCGGGCGATGGAACCCAAACACCTTTCATCCATTAAGGCCACCAGCGGCCTGTAATCAAGTCACACTCTGTTAGCTGCACAATTAACTTGTTTGTTTGAAGTGCGAATTAAGGATTTGAGCCTCTGCTAATTAATCTTACTTGCTCCTGACTTTCGCTGAAATCCCCGTGTTTTCCGAAGGCAGGCAGTTCTGGAATGTAAGGAAAGCGACTTGTTGACTCTGTTTTCTTCCTACGTGAAATCGGCGTCTGTTCTGCGTCCGCACAGATGGGACAAAGTGGCTCTGAGCCGTCCTTCCCCACCGCCCTGTTCCTTCTTTTCGTCCACGGCTCTGTGACCCGGGGGAGGTGCCCCCCTTGCTGCAGCTCCATGTGCTGCACCCCATCTGTGGGAGCAGAGGAGGCTCCCCTTCGCAGCCCCTGTGACTCCCAGATTGTGGCTCTCCTCCTGAAAAGTAGCTGTTGTAGGTAATGGGATTCCTTTATGGGGCCTTAGGGCTGGTCTGGAATGTCGGCTGGAAGGGAAGATAGGAGGTTTTGATCAGTGGTTTCTGCTTGTATCTTGGATGTGTTAATTTTAAGATTGTTTGCTTCTGTTTTTTATTCGTTTTACAGGATTGGGGGTGGGGTGGGGTTAGGCGGAGTGTTGGGGTTTGTTCTGCAAGGAGCCGTAGCTGTTCAGAGCTGGGTGTCAGGAAGGCTGGAGCAAGGCCAGATGCACACCCAGCGCCATTTCCAGAGGCACCGGGGCCACGTCTGCTCCTCCCAGAGCCTCTCTGACCTTCCAGAGCCTTCTCTGACCTCTGTGATGATGAAGACCCACTTCCAAAGTGCTCTCCTGCTTAATATGCTAGAGCAGAGGTGGAGATGGTTAGCATGTGGGTGGGGTTATTTACTGGGAGCAAGAGAACACACACACACACACACACACACACACACACACACACACACCCCTATACACATACCCTGCTACAATTTTCTGATTTATTTCACCAGGAATTCAGGATTTCTCTGCAGGGAGGAGGCTACAGAAAGACCATGCGGATGCAGGGTATTTTTGCATAGCTTGTCCCCTGTCCCCTGTTCTTAATGGGAGTTGGCAGCGTGGAGCTGTCAGTGACACTTTCTGTGCAGATAAAATCCTGCCAAGGTTGAAAAGGAAGCCAAGTTCTCGCAACACTGCTTCTGCTTTATATTCAGGTTTAGAGCGCTCTCCGGCAAGGACTCACAACGGAAATCGGTGCTTGTTTAGGCTCCTCTGACTCTGGAACTGCATGTGTCAGATCACAAGTCTATGTCTCTATCTGGCCGGAGTGGAGATGAAGGGCAGGCGGGGTTCAAGCATGGCCAGTGTTCAGTTGTCCCGGACACTCTCTCTCCTCCCACTCAGCTTTAAGGAAGCCTGGTCCCCCTGGGCTCCATGGCAGCCTCTCTGGGCAGCAGTGGCACCCGCAGGTAACCCTGGTGCCTCAGGCCGGCTCTGTCCTCTTCCAAAGATTGCTGACCTACCTCTCACAGAACAAGATGGAACTCTAACAATTCCTGGTGCGACTTCTGCTGCTGTTCGTGAGGGAGTAACTGTAACCAGACTTGTCCTCATGCCATCAACGATGATAAAACTGGACAAAATATGAGGGTGAAATAGTTTTAGATGCTACTCCACAGTCCAAGCAGGACTGTGGTTCCCAAGAGGAGATTGGGGGTCCCACGGTCACTCTGTATTTCTGCTGGGAGGCATTTCAAACCGGCGGTTTCAGGGAGGGTCCCTTGTAGCATGCCCTCTTCTTGCTGAACTGGGGAGACACACATCAGAGTCTGGGGAGGATGGGAAGGCCAGAATTCCGAAGGCAGAAGATCAGAGGGGAGAGGGCCTTGCAGATAAAGTGCCCCAGGAATCTGCCCGGGTTCCCTGGAAAGTTCTGCTGGATGCTAAGCTGCTCACGTGTGAGGTGACAGTCCACAAGGTGGGCTAAACGCATCTAAGGGCTGTGAGGTGAACAGTTCCCAGCGCTCACTCAGGACTGGCAGGTGCTCAAACTCAGGCTGGCAGATGGCAGAGTCCTCCTCAAATGAATGGGACGCTCAGGACAGAAAGAAAGGAACACCAGTGGGGCTAAAACATCTCTAGAGGAAGAGATGTTTTGCTGCAGACTCACCTCACGAAGGTTAGAAATAAGTCTTGAGGGCATCAGGTTGATGCACAGGTAACTCAAATGCCTGCCAGAGCAAAGCCTGACACTTTATTCAAAGATGTCATGGCGCCAGGGTTCCAAATTTGATGAAAATTATAAACTCAATGATTCAAGAAGCTCAGCACACCCCAAGCAAGAGAAATACAAAGAAAACCACAGCAAGGCACACCGTAATCCACCTGCTTCAAATGTGTGATAAAGAAAAAGTCTTAAAATCGGTGGGGGTGGGGAGGGGGTGGGGCAAGGGAAGAAGGGGCACATTACAAGGGACAAAGTTAAGAACTTTAGCAGATTTATCATTGGTACCATGCAAGCCAGGCCCTGGATGGTCTGGCTCAGTGGACAGAGTGTTGGCCTGCGGACTGAAGGGTCCTGGGTTCGATTCTGATCAAGGGCACATGCCTGTATAGCGGGCTTGATTCCCAGTAGGGGGCATGCAGGAGGCAGCTGATCAATGATTCGATCAATGATTCTTTCTCATCATTGGTGTTTTGATCTCTCCCTCTCCCTTCCTCTCTGAAATATATTTATATACTAGAGGCCTGGTACACAAAATTCGTGCACGGGTAGGGTCCCTAGGCCTGGCCGCAGATCAGGGCCTTTCGGGGCCTTTCGGCTGCCAGCCGGGGTCTTTCTTCATTCCGCACTGCCCCCTGGTGGTCAACGCACATCATAGCAAGTGATTGAACTCCTGGTCTTCTGGTCAAATTCCTGAGGGGACACTTTGCATATTAGCCTTTTTTATATATAGACTAGAGGCCTGTTGCACAAAGAGATTCGTGCAATAGGCCTTCCTTCCCCTGGTTGCCGGCACCGGTTTTCCTCTGGCACCCGGGACCCAGGCCTTCGCTCTGGCCGCAGTGGAGAAGCCAAGCCTCTTCAGTCTTCATTCGTCTTCAGTCTTCAGTCTTTGCTGGGGCCGGAGCCTTTAGTCTTTGCTCTGTGCCTGCATATGCAAATTAACCACCGTCTTTGTTGGGTTAATTTGCGTACTCATCCTGACACCAATTTGCATGTTTCTCTTTTATTAGTGTAGATATGAAACCATGCACGCCAGGAGACAATGGAACACATCTCTTAAATTCTGAGGGTAGTTGGGGTAGGTAGGGGGAAACCTGTCAGCCAGAATTCTATATGCAGTACAATGACCTTAAAAAATTAAAGTGAAGTAAAGAAATTTTCTAATAATCAGACGCACAAACCAGCACATGCACACACATCAGAGAATTCATTGCTTGGAGACCTGCATTACAGGAAATGTTAAAGGCAGTTTCATGCGAAGAAGAATGACATGAGATGAAAACCTGGAGCTGCACAAAACAATGAGGAGTGCTGAAAATGGCGTATATGTAGTTAAATATATTTTCCCTCATTTTAAATTTGTTTAAAAGGTAATTAATTGCTTAAATCACTGTATTGGGGTCTGGAACATATTTAGAAGTAAAATAGATGACAGCAAGCAATAATAGGAATGAGGGAAGGGGCAAAGTGGAATCACTCTTTGAGCCCTAACGATATATTGCCGGGAGCCGGTCCATGCTTGCTGTTTCAAGGGACCTGGCATATATGGCATATTGTTCTTAATATGTTTGCTCACCTTCTTGGCACTTTGTGTTTTAACCAAGGTCTCTGAGAAAGGTTGTTTCCCCAGGTAGGGATTTTTCCCTGAAGTTAGGGAGGGGATGAAACTCCTTAACTAAGTGCCAGGCGGGTAGTTAATCACTTTAACTACAAACAATCATGCTTAAGCTACACAATCTTTACTCCCTGGAATGGAGATAAGAAACGCCCTAACCTTTGAAATAGAGATTGATAGGATTGGAATCAACTGGTATAAATACAGATGTAAGAAGACAGAACCCATACACAGAACGGAGAGACAGAACCTAGGCACAGAACCTACACAGAACGTTATCTAGAGACAGAAGAACTTCGCTGGAGAACATGGCAAAAGTTCCTGGACAGAAACTGGCCTCAGAACCTAGAGACAGAACCTAGCGAGAGAACATGGCAAAAGATCCTGGACTGAACCTGACTACAGACATTGGCAAGAGAACCTGATTAGAACCTGGTGACTGAACCTGGCTGGAGAACCTGGACAGAACCTGGAGAACCTGGCTGGAGAACCTAGCAAGAGAACATGGACACAGAACCTGGCTGGAGATCCTAAGCAGAACCTCTCTGGAGATCCAGACCAGAACTTGGCTGGAGATCCTGGCTAGGCTGCTGATGAACTGAATGCTGCCTCCATGTCATTCCTTCTTCGCCGACTCCATCCACACCTTTGGGGACCCCTGGACCTGCTGGGGTTGGACCCCAGCAATATATATAAAGTGGTATAATATTTGAAGGAAGATTCTATTAGATTAAATAGCACAATGCAAATCCTAGAGCAATCACAATAAAACAGAGGCAAACCTAATAAGCCAACAGTGGAGTTAAACTGGAGTACTACAGAAAAATCACTTAATCCAATAGGAGGCAAGAAAACGAGGAAAAGGAAACAAAGAACAAAATGGAAGAAATAGAAAACAAATAGCATTATGGTAGATTTAAACTTGACCACATCAATAATTACACTAAATATAAACAGTCTAAACATCCCAAATAAAATGCAGGGAACTTGGAGCAGACAAACATTTCTTAAATTGGGCAGGAAAAGAGAAAATGGTAAATTGGACTTAAGCAAATTTAAAAACTTTTGCTCTTTGAAATATGACTTGAAAAAAATAAAACAGTAAGCCAGAGACTGGAAGAAAATTTTCATAATGCATAAACCTGATAAAGGGCTCCTATCCAAAAATACAAAAAGAAATATTACAATTCAACAACAACAGTACAAACAGCCTGATTAAAAATTAGGCAACAATGAAAACAGACTTCACTAAAGACATATAGCAATGAGTACACACATGAAAAATGTTAAATATCGTCATGAGGGAAAAGCAAATGGAAACTTGAGTGAGATAACTGCACACCCACTAAAATGGCTACAATTGAAAAGACCATCAGTGCCAAGTGTTGGCAGATCAGTGGAGCAGCTTCATGTACATTCCAGGCGGAACTATAAAATGGTGCAGCCACTTTGGAAAACAGTTTGGCAGCTTCATATATAGTCAAACACATACTTACCACATGGCCAAGAAGTTCCATGTCTGGGTTTTCACCAAAGAAAAATGAAAATGTGTGTACACACACACACACACACACACACACACGTAAATGAGTGTTAGTTTATTCATGACAGTCCCCAACTGGAAACCGCACCCACGTTCCTCCGCATTGGCGTGGATAAACTACGCATGACACATCCGCCCAATGGAATCATTCTCTGCAGTGAAAGGAACGGGTTACCCCTGATACACACGACAGCATGGGTCCATCTCAACAGCGTTATTTTGCGTGAAAGAAGCCAGACCCCAAAGGAGTGCGTCCTGTGGGATGTCATGTGTCTGGAATTTAGAACAGGAAGACTCATCCGCAGGGACAGGAAGCAGACCCTGGTTGCTGGGGCTGCCGACTGACAGGGTGTGAAGGACCTCACGGGGCTGGGAGTGTCTTCTGTCTCGAATGTGGTGATGGATACACGGGGATCTGTTTGTTCATGTTCATTGACCTGCACACCTGAGAAGAGTTGCATTTTATTGTACGTGAGTTATACCTCAGTGGAGCTGATCACCAACGTCGTAACACAGTGACCCCCTGTGTGCACACATCACCTGGTGGGGTACAGGGGTGCCGCCCCATATCTCAGGCAGGAAAGGGCAGTGACTCGCCCATATCATGTGGCCGACGGGAGGTGGAGGAACTTCTTTCTCTTCTACAAGAAGCGCTTTATATCTCCCCAAAGAGGCAGGTTATTTCTTCTCACAAATGAAAGCATAGGACACACATTGTTTCAATGCCTTTCAGGCTGGCATGTGGCTGGCGTCCAGGAGACGTGCTGGGAGCCGGAGAGCTCCCTCGATGCCCGTCTTCCCCTCCAGGTGTCTTCTCACCCTCTGCTTCCTTGTCTGTGTTCCAGGGTGACCAGCCATGCGGGGCAGGTGTCCTCAGGGCTGTGGGCGGTTCTCACGCCAGTCGTGTCCAGGCAGGTCACAGAAACCACACTGGACAACTGGACAGAGAAAACTTAGCATGAAGAATTGCTAACTATAAAAGGTGGTTGACCCTGAGTTGGAATATTTATCTCAGAGGGGATGACCCACCAGCTTTCTGCGAGGGGGGAAGGGGTGTCCGGAGAGAGCAGGTGAGAGGTGCCACCAGGGCCGGGTATGGAAATGGCTACGTATTCATTTCAATCAAGGCCAGTTATTCCCCCCCCCCCCCCATTGCTTTTCAGAGAGAGTGGGAGGGGGGAGGGGGGGGGAGAGAGAGGGAGAGAGAGAGAAACATCGATGTGAGAGACATATCGACTGGTTGCCTCCCACATGTAGGAGTGAACCTGCAACCCAGGCATGTGCCCTTGACGGGGAATCAAACCCGTGGGTCTTTGGTGCACAGTGTGGTGCTCCAACCACTGAGCCCACCGGCCAAGAAGGCCAGTTATTTTTTGTAAAGTGCATGAGTGATGGGTTCTGGGAAAATTTGCCTGCACTGTAAACATGCTGGCTAGGAGTCATTAATATGACATTCACGTGTCCTTAACAAAGTACACAACTGGAGGGCTGGCCTCTTTGAAATGCCCCGAGGACACTAAGTATGAGTCTTCAAAACCACGAGTCCTGGGGACGAGCTATTTTCCTTCTCGTCTGGGAGAATAGAACTGCATGTGATGGCTGGGCAGCTGCTGGGCCAGCTGCTCGGAGAGTCCCCCCGCGCCCCCACCCCCCCAGCCCTGGTTCCGTACTGGTAAAACCCTGCACAGAACTCTCATAAAAACACACTTTACACAATTATCCCTTGGTTGAAAGATCCAGTTTTGGGAGCAAAACATCTGAGATCATATAGACCACAGATATTTTTATTGCTTGGACTCAGGAATAAAAAACAAAACCGTCTCCCTATTGCTCATTGTTGTTTTGTTTCTTTAATTTGCCCCAATGAGGGCTCCAGGCCCTGGAGACTGACTTGCCTCCCAACATTGGACCCACGTTTGGAAGAGAGGCTGCTCTCGGGGGGGAGGGGGTGCTGACTGGAGTCGATGGAAGGGAAGGGGCTCCGACCTTTCTCTGCGGGCGGCTTCAGGGGAAATGGGGGGACAGTTCTCTGGCCTGGGTGTCTGCCGTGGGTGGCCCCTTCTGGAGAGGGCATGGGCGTGACCGCACCTGGGCTGAGGGACGGAGGGGGTTCAGACCTCTGAGGAGCCCACACCCTCTCGCAGACAAATGCGGGCTCCCAGCAGCAGGGCAGGGCAGGCCTCGCTGGACGTGAACCAGTGGGACTCCGCAGGGCTGGGCTGCAGCAGGCAGGTCGCTTTTGTGGGTTCCTGTGACATTTGCACCGAGGGCCGCCCTGCCCACCGCGGCTGCCGCACGTGTCTGCCGAGCGCTGGAAATACGGCTGCTGCCAATTAGAGTTTGACAGTGTTGTCTGAAATGGCCTCTGACTCCTTTTTAATGAAGTCATGTTTTGGGATACATTGGTTTAAAATAGCAACTATATTAGTAAATAAACTATACTCTAAATAGTAATTTCTCCTGCCTTTTACTTTTTTTTTTTTAAGCAGCTTCTAGCGATGTTGGCATCTGTGGCTTGTGTGTGTGCCCACTGGCCAGTGCTGCCCTGTGCGGCCGGCCTGGCCCGGGCTGCCCGCTGAACGGAAGGGCTGAGCTGGGCACCTGTGTCCAGCCTCACACGCACTAGCCTCAGCGACTGGGTTTATCCCGACCCCCCGCCTTCCTCCACCCCACCCCACCTCACACACGGCTCTTCCTGTCTGCAGCCTTTATTTTATTTTATTTTTTTCAAAAATATATTTGTATTGATTTCAGAGAGGAAGGGAGAGGGAGAGAGAGAGAAACATCGATGATGAGAGAGAGTCATTGATCAGCTGCTCCTGCACGCCCCACACTGAGGATCCAGCCAGTAACCCGGGCCTGTGCCCTGACCAGAATCAAACTGTGACCACCTGGCTCATAGGTCGGCACTCAACCACTGAGCGCCTGTCTGCAGCCTTCAGAAGAGAACGTGCTCCTCTCACTCACCGTGCACCCGGCCTTCCGAAGGCGTCTGCTTGTCACCTCCCCGAGCCGATCTGAGTGGGGCCCTGGGTGAGGTGGGAGAGGCTCAGAGTCTCCTGGACACCGGACACCCGGGGAGGGAGGACGCCATGCCCATGAGCGCTAGCGACACTGCACTTCGCCAGGAGTCTGGAGAGGTGCTGCCACTGCGAGGAGATGCCAGAAACTGGGGCTCACGGCAGAGGGAGACACCAGGGAGACTCCCTGGGGGAGGTGGGCTGTGAACAGGGCCAGGAGGTTACGGGGGCAGAATCAGTGCAGGGTGGCCGAGGTGGGGAAGGGCAAGGGGAGCCAGGCTGGCACAACGATGCCTTCTCGCCCGCTGGTCCCCAGGGAAGCCTCCGTGGGACCCCTGAGCCTCGCCTACTGCAGCTGGCTCACTCCTTCCGAGCGCATCTTCCAGGGAAGACAGCCCCCCTCCCCTCCCCCGTGAGCGGTGGACATGCCTTTGGAAGGCCGGGTGCACCGTGATGCCCGTGCGACCAGGCGCGGTGCCGAGTGCAGAGCTGTGCCGCCCGTGGTGCTGCCCTCTGCCCTGCCAGGGGAGGGCTGCCTGCTTCCCCGGTGCCATCAGATGGAAGGGGTGGGGGCCTCGACGGCTCCAGTTTGTCCCCTGCCACCGCAGACATCAGAGCTCGGCGGCAGTTTTTCTAGTTGAGCATCCAGAGGACAAACTAACCATTTAAAATCTGCAAGCTGGGCAGTCTTTGCTTTGGAGCCTGCGGCGAATTCCTTCATCCTGACAGTCCAGCCATTCTTCTCACTGACGCAGGGTTTGGGATCCAGGACAAGGGTGATGCTGAGGGCGCCGGGCTCTGGGCCAGGCCTGCAGGCTCGGGGTTCGCCTCTATGGGCAGGGGGTGCTGGCATGATCTCCATCCCGGAGCCCACCTCGCCACATGGGATGGTCATGCTTCCTTCTTTGTTGTGATGAAACACACACAGCATAACATTTGCCACTGGCCGCATTTAGAACATTCGCAATGTGTGTGACCTTCACCACTATCTAGTTCCAGACATTCCCGTCCCCCAAAGGAAGCCATGTCCCCATTAGCTGTCACTCCCAGCCCCTCTTTCTCAGTCCCTGGCGACCACTCATCTTGTCTCCATGCATTCGCCTCCTCGGGATGCCCCGTAGAAATGGAATCAGGAGCATGTGGTCTTTGTGCCTGGCTTCTTCCTCTCAGTATGTTTTCAAGTTCATGTGCGGTAACTTCGTTTCTTTTGAGGGATGATGATCAGTGTTCTGTTCTCTGCTCCGCCGTACTCCGGGTGTCCACCGTGTGCTGACAGGCACTCGGCGGCCTGCACGCTTGGCTGCGGAGAATAGAGCTGCTCCCAGCAGTCACGTGCACCCTGTTGTCTGAGCCCCCGGTTTCACTGCTTTGGGTGCGCTCTCTCCTCGTGGAGCTTTCTGTGAATTTCCTGGGCCAGCCTTGAGCTTGAGAGGCAACAGGTGGGAACGTCATGCCCACCGTGGGGCCCAGGCCCCTTGGTCAGCCAGACACGTGCTGGCCTCAGGCACGTCCCTCCTGCTCTCCGTGCCTCAGTTTCCCACTCTGTAGGAAGGAGGTAGACCAGGTCTGTCCTCCCGCTTTGGGGAGAGAGGGAGGCCAGTCAGGCGGGCGGAGGTCCTGTCACAACTCCTTCCCTCTTTGCTGGATGGGGACATTCCCGCCCATGGAGGCCCAGCCTGGCTCCTCCTGATCCCTAAAGGCGGGGAGGGGGGGGGAGCGGCGGAGGGGAGATAGTGATGTGGCTCTGGGCCATGGGGAGCAGGAGGCTGTCAGACCGTTTGGGGGAGACACGGCCCTCCACGTGCGGGCGTGCATGTCTCGCCCATTCAGAGCAGCACTGGGGAGTGTGGGCTCTGGAACCATTCTGCCTGGGTCTGCATTCTGGTCCCGCAGAGACGAGCCATGTGACCCTGGGCAGACCACGTAACTGCTCTGCGCCTCAGTTTCTCCGACTGTAAAGTGGGCATGTTCCTCCTTCATCGTTTTTATGAGGATTAAGTGAGGCGACCCCCCACAGGCTCCTAGAGCAGCTACTGGCCTTAGACATCACTCTGCCAGTGTTAGCCATCACCATGGTAACGATGACACAGACAGTGAAGGCCCTCGTCCCCCAAATCATCCCCCTTCCCAGCTGGGGACCTGTCTTACTCGGAATGTTGACGGTTCTTCCTTTGCTCCGCATGACTTAGCCTCTGAGCATTCCGTGTGGCTCAGGCGTGTGCGTGTCAATCTCCCCACCAGGTCCTGGCTTTGTGGAGGCAGGTCCAGCCCGTGGACTGCCCACCCGACGGGGAGGTGGACTGAGACCCGAATAAGGGAAGTGGGCGGGCAGGCTGGAAGCGGGGCCTGGGAGTAGGCAGGTGACTTGGACACGCCCAGCAGCTGCAGGGCCTGGCCAGCCTCAGCAGGACGGGGGGGGGCCTGGGCCAGGCACTTGGTTTCCTTTGCTCAGAGGCTGCTGGGCAGAGGGGCAGGTGGTCCCAGGCGGCTCGGGGTGGGGGTGTCACTGTTGTCAGGGGAGGAGGGAGTGCTCTGAGGTAGTTCCTCAGCTCGCACAGCCGCTCAGCGTACCCCTGGTGACCCGCTGGGTTTGGCCACACAGCTGGCCGGACAGTGGACCCTGCCATAGCGCTTCCCGTGAACCATCAGTGTCTCCCCTGCTCTCCGGGAGCTCTGTCAGGGCAGACTTCCTGTGGTCTTGCTCACTGATGGCACACGGGAGGTGCCCAGCAGCTAATCTCAAATCAGTAAGCAGTCTGGGAGGGTCTCTCTCTCTTTTTAAAATATATTTCTATTGATTGATGTCAGAGAGGAAGGGAGAGGGAGGGAGAGAGAAAGGGAGGGAGAGAGAGAGAAAGAGAAAAAAAAACATTGGTGATGAGAGAGAATCATGGATCAGCTGCGTCCTGCACGCCCCCCACTGGGGATGGAGCCTGCAACCCGGGCCTGTGCCCTGACCGGGAATCAAACTGAGCCCTCCTGGTTCCTAGGTCAACGCTCAACCCCTGAGTCTCGCCGGGCAGGTGGAGCTTCTCTCTGTGAAGGGCAGCTGCCGGGGGGATTCTGCCAGGTGGAGTGAGGGTTGGCTGAGGGGTGTTCACGAAGGTCTTCTTTGGGTGTCTGGGTCGTTGGGAGGGACACTGTGATAAATCTAGAGGTGGCTGGGACGCCTTGTGTCCCCATCCCTCTGGGCCAGGGGATCACAGTTACCAGCATGGCCTGGGCAAGGGCAGGGATCCGAGGGGTTCCTGTTGGCACAGACCAGGCCTCTGCACACCACGCTCCCTAAAGTGCAGGTGGGTGGCCGGCACACAGGGGCTCAGTTTACCCACCTACTGACTTCACCCACCATCTGCTCTCGGTGTTCTGTGAAAACAAACGGGCGCCTGTAGATAATGGAAGGATTGACTCTAGGTAACTCCGAGCAGTCACCGTGATAGTGCCACTCATTGTGGGCACAGGGGGTGCAGGGCCACAGGGGTGTAGGGGGTGCAGGGTGGGGATCGACGAAGACAAGCCCAGCAGTGCTGGCGACCTCGGAGGGACCACATGGTACCTGTTCCCCCATCGGCCTGTGGACAGTGGCTCACACCTCGGAGACCTGTGGTGACGATAGCGGTAGCCGTGGTCACGGGTGTGGCTGTGCATTAAGTGTATTAAGAACCATCGCTCCTGACGACTGCCCTGTGGGTGCATGATCTCAGGTGCAGACAGGCTGAGTCACAGGCTCCAGGCCCGACAGCTGAACGTGGCTGGGCCACAGCCCCGGCAGGTCTGTTTGCGCCCGGAGCTCGTGTCCTTCACGGCGACGGCCTGTCACCTCCCCCAGTGACCAAGTTAGCCAAGTCACCGCCAGGTGTACCCGGCAACAGCTGCATTTTGCTTGGTGCATTGATCTTGGTGATGGCATCTAAGCTCTGGCTTCAACCATCTTCAGTAATAAATGTTCACAAACACCACACGTTCGCTCAGGGGGTGAGAGCACTGCTGGTCGCTCAGCGCCAGCTGCAGTCAGTGGTGGAAACCCAACGTTGCGGCAGCGGCCTTTGCCATAGGCCCGGCTCCCCTCCTGCACCGAGTGGCCCCCTCGTGGCAGAGGCTGGCTTCCAGATGCTGTCACCCCCGTCCCTGCTGGGACCTGTGGCGTGCGCACTGCGTGGCACGGCTGCTGTTTTCTCCTTTAACCTGCTCCCCCTGCCTGGCTTTGGTGACAGTCTCTGCTTTGTCCCCAAAGCCAAGTTCAGGGTCTCAGGCCACAGGTGTGCTGCACGTGTCCCAGCCCAGTGTGGGGTGACTGCTGAGGAAGGTTGCACTCCTGGGGGAGGGCTGTGCCTCTGGGGGAGGCCTGCTCCAGGCCGGAGCCTGCCAGGCCCCCTGGCCGCAGAGGAGTTAGATGGGGGCCTCCGCCCGCATTTTTCTGACAGTCCAGGGCAGCAGCTCCACGTCCAGCCATCACCAAGATCCAGGGGAGCGCGGCCGGTGCAGCCTTAGTTTAACGCGCAGTCCCTGCCAGGCCCCGTCAGCGGTCTGTGTGGAGCTGGGAGTAATGGGCCGTGTCATGCTCTGAGCTGGGCAGTGACTTATGTGGGTGTCACCCCCTAGCTTTTTATGGGACTTATTAATAAATCAGTAATTCCGTCTGCAGGGAAGTTGTTGTGTTTATAAATATTTAATTTACCTCCAGGTGCCCACATTTTCTCCATCTTTGCCTCAACTCTGCTGACATGGCTCAGCTCAATGGATTAAGTTAACGGAGTGGGAATGGTCCTCTCTCCCACTCTCTCTCTCTCTCCTTCTTTGCCGGGGTCCAACCCCAGCGGGTCCAGGGGTCCCCAAAGGTGTGGACGGAGTCGGCAAAGAAGGAATGACACGGAGACAGCGTTCAGTTGATCAGCAGCCTAGCCAGGATCTCCATCCAGGATCTCCAGCCAAGTTCTGGTCTGGATCTCCAGAGAGGTTCTGCCTCAGATCTCCAGCCAGGTTCTGTGTCCATGTTCTCTTGCTAGGTTCTCCAGCCAGGTTCAGTCCAGGTTCTCCAGCCAGGTTCAGTCACCAGGTTCTAGTCAGGTTCTCTTGCCAATTTCTGTAGTCAGGTTCAGTCCAGGATCTTTTGCCATGTTCTCTCGCTAGGTCTGTCTCTAGGTTCTGAGGCCAGTTTCTGTCCAGGATCTTTTGCCATGTTCTCTCCAGCGAAGTTCTTTTGTCTCTAGTTCTGTGTAGGTTCTGTGCCTAGGTTCTGTCTCTCTTGGTTCCGCATTCTAAGTTCTGTGTTCTAAGCTCTGTATTCTAAGTTCTGTGTCTTGCTGTCTTATTGCATCTGTATTTATACCAGTTGATTCAATCCTATCAATCTCTATTACAAAGGTTAGGGCGTTTCTTATCTTCATTCCAGGGAGTAAAGATTATGTAGCTTAAGCATGATTGTTCGTAGTTAAAGTGATTAATTACCCACCTGGCACTAGTTAAGAGGTTTTATTCCCTCCCTAACTTCAGGGGAAAATCCCTACCTGGGGAAATAACCTTTCTCAGAGACCTTGGTTAAAACACATAGTGCCAAGAAGGTGAGCAAACATATTAAGAACAGTATGCCATATATGCCAGGTCCCTTGAAACAGCAAGCATGGACCGGCTCCCGGCAAATTCCCCCTTTTTTATTTTTTAAAAGCAGGCATTAAAAAGAAAAAACCCCAAGTGCTCTCTTGTATCCATTTTAAGAGTAGGATTGGCACTTTCCGCTATTACCTGAGTCCTGATCTATCACCCCAGGGAGAGCTTGCCAATCCTGCACTTTCCCAGGGTGGAAAGGCTGCAGTGGGGTTAAGGATAAGGCTCCTTGGGCCTACCTCCTCCCATGCCTTTACATTTACCTTTCCTTCCTCAGAAAAGCATGGACATACTTCTTGTATAAAACGTTCTGTCTGACTGGGAGTAACCTTAATTCCTCTGCTAGCAAGCATATGTGTTAAAAGATCAATACAGAGTCTTTTTTCTTTGGACTCAGTATGGCACATCTTCTCAATCTAAGTTCTGTACTATCCACCTTCTTACCCTACTTATCCTCTATAGGGGGGTCTGCAGTACCCTGGTGGAGTCCTATCCGTCCCGAGTGTGGGGTTCTCAATGGGGAGGGCTTACCTAGGGGAATCCTGTTCCAGGGGTTCCCAAAGGTGTGGACGGAGTCGGCGAAGACTATCCACCCTCTTCCTACGGTGGAGTCCTATCCATCCCGAGAGTGGGGCTTACCTAGGGGTCCCTGTTCGGGCGCCAGATGCTGGGGTCCAACCCCAGCGGGTCCAGGGGTCCCCAAAGGTGTGGAGTCGGCGAAGAAGGAAGGACACGGAGACAGCGTTCAGTTGATCAGCAGCCTAGCCAGGATCTCCAGCCAGGATCTCCAGCCAAGTTCTGGTCTGGATCTGCAGAGAGGTTCTGCTTCGGATCTCCAGCCAGGTTCTGTTCAGGTTCTGTCCAGGTTCTCCAGCCAGGTTCTGTAGCCATGTTCCCTCGCTAGGTTCTCCAGCCAGGTTCTCTCCAGGTTCTCCAGCTGGGTTCAGTCACCAGGTTCTAGTCAGGTTCTCTTGCCAATTTCTGTAGTCAGGTTCAGTTCAGGATCTTTTGCCATGTTCTCTCGCTAGATTCTGTCTCTAGGTTCTGAGGCCAGTTTCTGTCCAGGATCTTTTGCCATGTTCTCTCCAGCGAAGTTCTTTTGTCTCTAGTTCTGTGTAGGTTCTGTGCCTAGGTTCTGTCTCTCTTGGTTCCGCATTCTAAGTTCTGTGTTCTAAGCTCTGTATTCTAAGTTCTGTGTCTTGCTGTCTTATTACATCTGTATTTATACCAGTTGATTCAATCCTATCAATCTCTATTACAAAGGTTAGGGCGTTTCTTATCTTCATTCCAGGGAGTAAAGATTATGTAGCTTAAGCATGATTGTTCGTAGTTAAAGTGATTAATTACCCACCTGGCACTAGTTAAGAGGTTTTATTCCCTCCCTAACTTCAGGGGAAAATCCCTACCTGGGGAAATAACCTTTCTCAGAGACCTTGGTTAAAACACATAGTGCCAAGAAGGTGAGCAAACATATTAAGAACAGTATGCCATATATGCCAGGTCCCTTGAAACAGCAAGCATGGACCGGCTCCCGGCACTTCTTTCTCTCCCCCTCCCTCTCTCTCTGTCTCCCTCTCTCTCCCTCTCCATCTCCCTCCCTCTCACTCCTTCTCCATCTCCCTCCACGCCCCCATCTCCCTGGAATGTGAATTCACCGTGTCTGTGAGATCTCTGTGTGATGGGCTTGGGTTGGGATCGAGCTGGGAGAGCCAGCGTCTCAGTGACACTGTGAAAGGCCAGTCCGGCTTCGGAAGAAGACAGACGGAACTTTCCGAGGGCGACCTCGCGAGTGGAGACCTGCTGTGGGCATGCGTTTCCCCCTTTTCAAGTCGGTGACACTGAGAATCAGCAGTGATGTCTGACGTTCCCACCCACAGAGAAATAGCTTGGTCCCTGCCACCCATTCATCGTTGAAAGCCGGTGCTTAGCTGACTGCTGTGCGGCAGGGTGAATGGAAAGGGCTTTAAACAAATAAAATGGACGCAGCCCACATGGCGGTTTCCCTGGGGTGTGGGTCCAGCCCCACAGAGGAGGCAGCCGCCGGGCACAGCAGGACGTCACCTCTCAGCACCCAGTGGCTAACGTTAGTTATTATCTCTCTGTTCTTCTGTTTCAGGAAATCGCAGCTTATTTAATAACGTTTGAGAAGCACGAAGAATGGCTCACCACATCCCCTAAGACAAGGTAATGCCCAGATCTCGCAGCTTTTCTGATACGCACAGTAAATGGGTTGATTTTCATGGGTGGCCTGATCGGGCCGGTCAGGGCCCGGGCCAGTGGAAGTGCCACGTTGTGTGTGATGGCTCGTGGCACTGAGGGCGCGCTGATTGGCCCGAGACAGTGGGCGTGAGGGCAGGGTGGTCCCGCAGCTGCCAGCGGGCGGGGTGGTGCTCTCTCCCTGGCGCTCACCGCGCCCCCTGCCTGCGGGGCGCCCTGCGAGCCTCGGCCCTCGGGAACCTTGGGGGCGTTTATTTTGGGAACCTGCCCACCTGCCACCTGTGTTGTCTAGAGACTCACTTTTTAAAAGGGAACCCCTGAACGGCCCACGTCCATCCCAGTGAGGCTTACAAACGGGAAGTCAGGTTATTCTCGGTGGCGGTCAGGAGGCCTCCCAGGCCAGAAGCAGTGGCTACGCTTGCAGTTTATGATGCGGTAAATGTCCTTGAACCTGCAACTGCCATAGACACCGAGCTTCTCCCGCCGCCCGCGGATACGGGGACCTGCGCTCTGCCCGGCAGGGGGCTTATTTGACAGGCAGCCTCCTCCCTCCTCCCAGCTCTCGTGGCCCCGCCCCCCATTGCCACAGCTCTCCTGTGGGCCGTGCCGGGCAGGTGTTTGTCAGTGTGGAGAGCGGGCTTAGGTGTGTGCCGGGCCGAGGGCTGGAAGTAGGAGGCAGGGTGCTCTGTCCGTCTCACTTGGGGCAGAAGCACAAGATCTTCTGTGGGAAGTGGGACCAGGGAAGGGCTGGGTGTGTCTGCTGCCCCTGTGGTCACCGGCCCGACCCACTCTTCCTTTCTGAGCCCTGGAGAGAGGCTTCACATGGTCAGCGTCCTTCAGGTAGCGGCGGAGTGCACAGAGGCCGAGGGTGTTGAGGAGAGGCTGGTGCCCCGCATCTCTGGGTGGGCAGAGGCAGCTCTGTGTCTCGCAGCTCTCCCCGAATTCCACTGCGTGTGTCCTCACCCCCCAGCCTCCTGAGCCAGGGTTTCCTTTGCTAGAGAATCAAGTGGTTTGTAGCAGTCAGCTTTTGCTGTGATGATGCTGTGTAAGAAGCAGCCTTGCACTTAGGGACTCGCAGATTTTGTTGTCCTGCACACGGGTCTGTGTTGGCTGTGGCTTTGGGGTGTGGCTGGGAGCACTTGCTGTGTCCTTTTGCTCACTGTCTGGGACATGTGGTTCTCCTGGGGGTGGCCGCAGCCTAAAGCCCCGGGCAGTCCATGCCTGAAACCCCACTGCTGTGGCGTCTGTCGCGCCTGCTCCATCGCCAGGGCAGTTCCCTTGGCCAAGCCCCAGAGAAGACTGTGGGGTGGGGGCGGGGTGGGGCGTGAATGGAGACACAATTGACTCTTTGGGGAGCATAGCGTTTCTCAAACTGTGGAGATCCTAGCACGTTCATCCCTCTCCTCTTCTGGGGGCATTTCCTTCCAGGGCATGATTCCCAAACTTGAGTGGCATGGGAGTCAGTGGGACGCTTGTTAAAATTCCCGTGCTGGGCCCCACCCCAGAGTTCACTCAGTAGGTCCGGCTGGGCCCGAGCACCTGACATTTCTAACAGGTTCCAGGTGATGGATGTGGCCTACCTGGGACCCCACTTTGAGAACCCTGTTTCCTCAGGGAGAAAGAGGTCTGATTTCTGCCTCTGTCCGTCCCCGACGCCCAGCAGCGGGGTTCACCCTGAGCAGCCCCAGCCCCTCTGCGCCTTCGCTCCTCTGCTCCCTTCTCTCCTCTCGCGCCCCTCGCTCCTCGGGGAGACTCTCCTGGATCCAAGGGGAGGGAGGAGCTCTGTTTAGGCAGCAAGTGGTGTCCGGGCAGCCAGCTGACTGCAGATGTGCAGAGGCGGGCCTGGGCCTGCTGCGGCCACCATTTGATGGCAGAGCAGTCGACCACCTCAAGGTGGGGCCTGGCGGGGGGGGGGGGGGTGGAGGGAGGGGGGTTCTGCCTTGTGTTTCAACCTTAGAATTTGGGTTCCGACTGAGAAGTGAGTGCCCCTCGGGGTCGTGCCTGACTCACTGGCTTTTTGGAATCTAGTTGGAGCCAAAGGGCTTCGTATCTCAGGACACAAGGGGCAGCGTGGCTGAGGGAAAGGGGTGGGGTCAGGCCCTGACAAATCTGGTCTGAGCCCCCCCCCCCCCCGCGCCCCCTCCCCCCATCACTCAACAGCTCTGTGGCATTAAGAAGGCACTTTAGCCCCTTTACTGCTTATTTCTTTTTTGGGGGGTGGGGCGGGGGGGGGAGAGAGAGAGAGAGAGAGAGAGGAGACATAGAGTATTTGTTGTTCCACTTATTCCTGCATTCATTGGTTGATTCTTCTATGTTCCCTGACCGGGGATCGAACCCAAAACCCAGGCGCATCAGGACGACACTCAAACCAACTGAGCTGCCGGCCAGGGCCACTTCAGTCCCTTTAAAAGCCCCCCTTTTCTTGCTCATGGACGGAACAGAGCTGACGCCGAGCCTGTCCTCATGGGGCCGCGGTGAGGACTGGGCGCTGTAACGTGTGTGACCTTGCTTTGCACGCTGTGAGGTTGGGCAATGCATGGGATGTCGCAGTGCCTCCTGCCATTGAGGGGCGGTCCCAGGGCTGGAGGCCGTGGCCTCAGGAAGCAGCTGCCAGGGTCCCTGCGGGCGTGGGCAGGACCGAGATGGAGGGCGGAGAGCATTTCCTATTAGTGCGGGGCTCCCGCTCCGGGAGAGGAGAAGTTGCTGCGGTTGTTCAAGGACCTTCCTCAATTAGTTGTTGAGTTGAGTTCGGGTCCCCCTCCCGTCTCCGCTGCTGAAATTAATCGGTGCGGTTAACTGCTGAGCTCATGCCCACCGGCCTCCTGGTATTAGGGAATTAATGGCACCAGTGTTCGGCTGAACGAGGAGGCAATGCAACTCCTGGCGGCCGCCGCCGCTCATTCCATTTTGGAAAATTAATAAAAATGAATTGCACCGCTGACATTTATAGAGTTTCCTAATAAAGTGATACATTGTTTGTGTGGCGGAATCCCTATTAAATTAATTGTCGTAATCAGTGCATATAGATGCTGGTATAGGGGCTGGGGGGGACCAGTCCCCGTCTCCGTGGCCTTGCGTGGATTCTGCCCTAATTACCGAGGCGCCCGGGAGCCGCCACCTGTTTAATAAGGAAGTGCTCCCAGAGGTGCCCAGGGTGGGGCTGCGGGCACAGAGGCTCCCGGACGGCCGAGCATCGAATGTTCCATCAGCTCATGTGGTAGCATCAGCACCAGGGACCTTTGGAAGTGGCCGTGTGAGAAATCACTTCCGGGATGCCCTTCCGTGGCACTTGCTGTGTGCTCAGCGCTCTGTAACACCATTCGCAGACCCGGGGAGTGCCCCGCGCCCCACCCCACGGGTGAAGTTCGCATCTTGGAGTCGAGAGCTCCCCCCCTCTGTTAGAATGTTCTCCCAGCTCCTCCTTCCCGCCTGATTCGGGGGTCACTTCCTGAGAGGTCATCCCTGAACACAGTCTAATATCACACCCGCCCCCAGCCAGACTCCGTCTCACCTGCTGTTTCCCGAGAGCCTCACCACCATCGGACACCGTGTCTCCCCCCGCTTCTCTGGTAGTTCGCTCCGTCATGTCTGACCTCCCTTCCCCAGAGCGAGCAGGCCAAGAGGAGGGGGATTGCGGTCTGGCTTGGGCGTGGCTGGGCACGTGGAGGGCGCCCCGCGCACCTGCCACCCCAGGCTGTACACGTGGAAGGAGGAGGCCTGCTTCACCTTTCATTTTGTCCTGCGCGTCTCCCCCAGGACCGGCTGCTGGGCCCAGCACTGTGCTCTGTTGTTATTTTCCTGCTCAATAGTTATTTTTTATTAATAGATTCTAAGAGAAATTCTTTTTTTAGAATTTTTATTGAACTTATTGGGGTGACATTGGTTAATACAATTATATAGGTTTCAGGGGCACAATCCTATAACACATCACCCGTACATTGTATTGTGTGTTCACCACCCCAGGCCCGGTCTCCTCCCATCACCTCCCCGCTCCTCTCCTACCTCCCGACCCCTTTCCATCTGGTCCTCACCATCCTGTTGTGTGTCCATGAGTTTGGCTGTTTCTGTTTTGTTTTGGTTTTTGCTTAATCCTTTCGCCTTCTTTATCCAGCCCAACCTCCCCTCCACTCCCAAGAGCTGTCAGATTGTTCTCTGTATCTATGACTCTGTTTCTGTTTTGTTTGTTAGTTTATTTTGTTCATTAGATTTCACATATGCGTGAGATCATGTGATACTTGTCTTTCTCTGACTGGCTTATTTCACTTCGCATGATACTCTCCAGGCCCCTCCATGCTGTCGCAAAAGGTAAGACTTCCTTCTTTCATTTACGGCTGAGTAGCATTTCACTGTGTAAATGTCCCACAGCGTTTTCATCCCCGGCACCGTGCTTCGAAGTCCTCTCCACAGCTCTGTGGGCAGGGAGTCACGGAGAGGGTGCAGGCCTGTCCGGGCTGCCCAGCGAGCGTCAGAACTGGAGCTGAAGCAGGATAAGGCCGCAGTCTTGGCTTTTATGCCATCCTGTGCTGTGCAGGGGATGTGGGGATCGGGGGTGCTCCCTGGTCCTCTCCACCTCCAGCTCCAGGACTTCTGAGCCCCCGGGACCAGGCATCAGGCAGAGCCTCTGTCGGTGCGTGAGGCTCAGGTGCCCGGCCAGGTGTGCTCCTGTGTTGTGTCCTGAACTGGATTCAGCCTCCAAGTCGCAAGCAGAATGGGAGGAACACACTGTCCCCCTATATTTCAGAGAGGAAGGGAGAAGGGGAAGAGAGAGAGAAAGAAACATCAGTGAGAGAGAACCATTGATTGGCTTCCTCCTGCACATCCCACACTGGGGATCAAGCCTGCAACCTGAGCATGTGCCCTGACCGGGAATTGAACCGAGACCTCCTGGTTCTTAGGTCGACCCTCAGCCACTGAGCCCCGCTGGCTGGGCAGCAACCCCAGTGGATGTACTTCTCTCCCCTGGGAAATGTGCGGCCTTCCCCGGAGGCTGGGGCGCACAGGCTCCGGATGGGCCGGAAGGCGCTTCCTTCCCAGGAATCCTGTGTCACGGCGGAAGGAGGCTAGAAAATGCTGTTACTTATCTAATTAATTAATTAGATTTCTATGGTAGCACCTTAGCACTGAAGCACTGAAGGTCTAGTGCAGCCGTGGGCAAACTACGGCCCGCGGGCCGGATCCGGCCTGTTCGGCTGTTCTATCCGGCCCGCGGAGCCGAAAGAGCGGAGGGTTCTCTTGCTCTCCCCTCCGCTCCTTCACCAGCAGCAGTGTTAACATGTATTAGTTCACACAAACACTCCATCCATGCTTTTGTTCCGGCCCTCCGGTCCAGTTTAGGAACCCATTGTGGCCCTCGAGTCAGAAAGTTTGCCCACCCCTGGTCTAGTGCTAGGATTTCCCTGACTGAACACTGAGTGCTTCTTGGTCAGAAGCAGTGACACAGCCGAGCAGAGGACGGGCCTGGGAGGAAGGAGGGGAGAGGGGAAACCTGAGCCTCCAGATGACCCAGTGCTGCTTGGCTCCCTCTGTGCCAGTGGGGCAGAGCTGGGGGTTGGGAATTGGTAGAGAGAGAGAGAGAGAGAGAGAGAGAGAGAGAGAGAGAGAGAGAGAGCAGGCACACTCATGGGGGTGCTATGGGGGCCCCACGTTTGGAGGGCAGCCTCGTCCCCGTCATTTCAGGGCCTTTTCTCCGGAAGACAAAAGGAAGATACACTGGGCCCGTGGTCACCTCAGCGGTTGTGCTGAACTGGGGACCTGCCATTGAGTTAACACAGCGCCGGGCCACGGTCCCCCCTCAGCGCCTGCTGACTGTGCTGAGCTAATCCCTGACGCGTCCCCACAGCCACATCAACCGAAGGGCAAATGCACGTGGGGGGTCCGCGGGGGTCTGCTGATGCAGGATGCGGGAGCCCGCCTGTCCCGGACCCCCATGCCAGGGCCTCCGCCTCAGAGGTGCCGTAGTTCCCAGACGAGGCAGGGAATTAGCTGTGACCTGGATCCTGGCAACGCGTCTGGCGTCTCGACGGTGGTGGGGAAATCCCTGGCCTCCTTACAAAGTGGGTCTGTCCCAGATTCCAGGTCATTATGGGAACCACAGGCTGCAGGCGGCAAAGCAGCAGGAGCCAGGGGCCGCCCGAGTCCCCTGAATCCCCCCGAGTCCCCACCGTGCACAGAAGGCGCGAGGCGGGGGCGCTGGCTGCCCCGTGCAGCCGGGACCTGGGCGGGGGGCATTGTCACGCACATGGTCCGGTGTCCTCAGCCGTCCTTGGCCGCGGCGGAGAGGACACTGCCAGCTGGGCCGGCTGTCGTCCGCCGTCCTGGGCTTCCTGTGGGAGGCGCCGAGAGAGGGGCTGGGCGTGGGTGTCTCCTCCCTCCCTGCGGGAGACAGCTGGCAGCTGGCAGCTCCTGCCTCTACTTTCTCTTATTGTTTTAATTTACAGTGAACACATACATGACATCGTTTGATAAGTCGCGTGGTCCCTCAGGCTTGTAGGAAAGAGCAGCAGCCCTCCACCGTCTCCCAGGCGTGGCCGCTCAGTCCGGCCGCCTGCCTCCGTTTCTCGGTGTTACCCGGCTCTTCCCCAATGTGTCCATGCTAGACGTTACCGTGTGACTCGCTCAGTGAGGACAGCCCTCCCGCTCTGCCCTTCTGTCTGTTCTCCTTGCGAGGGAGGGGCTTGTTCACGGGCGTGGCCAGCGTGTGGCTGGGCGGCGCTGACCTTCGGCCTCTCTGGCTGATGGCAGTGAACCAGTGAACAGCTGCCTGCTGGTCGGGGAACCAGGCAGGGCAGGGGCTTGGTGTTCTGCAGGAATGATGGCATTCTCCTGGGGGCACTGGTGTCCCCGCCTCTCCTCCGTGGTGTCCGGGTCGGGGTCTTTCGGGCTGTCTTTCCCCAGAGGACAGACATGTCTCCAGTGGAGACAGGGCCGGTGGGTGCCTGGCTGCTGGGTCCGTGTAGGCCCGGGGCGGGTCCGGTGTTTCCACGCAGATCTGCAGCCCCTCCCTGCCCCCCACCCGCCCTCACCTCTGCTTCTCTGGCCCCTGAGCCTTGCTGGGTTCTGCAGGTGGATTGGCTAGTTCCTGGGTCCCCTCTGTGGCAGGTGGGCTTCGACGCTGTGTCTGCTTTCTTTCCATCTCTCCAGGATGTGTCACCTTCGACCCCTACTCATCCCTGTCCCCTTCGCTCTGTCCTTGTGGGTTTATATCTGTTTCATCCCTTTACTGTCTCTGGTGGGAGGCAGGATGCTCAGCCCTCATGTCACTGCCTTCCTCCTGGCCTCTCGCTTCCTCATCCTCTCTCCCTTCTCACGCGCACTCGCAGTCTCGCTTGCCATTTCACTCCCTTGCTTTTTTCTGTGTCTTCCTGGCTCCTGAGCGTTCTCAACCACGAGTGAGAGAAACACTGATGACCAGGTGGGTGGTGCTGGAGGCAGAGGGAGTGATGGGAGAGATGGACACCGACGACCAGGTGGGTGGTGCTGGAGGCAGAGGGAATGATGGGAGAGATGGACACCGACGACCAGGTGGGTGGTGCTGGAGGCAGAGGGAATGATGGGAGAGATGGACACCGACGACCAGGTGGGTGGTGCTGGAGGCAGAGGGAGTGATGGGAGAGATGGACACCGACGACCAGGTGGGTGGTGCTGGAGGCAGAGGGAATGATGGGAGAGATGGACACCGACGACCGGGTGGGTGGTGCTGGAGGCAGAGGGAGTGATGGGAGAGATGGACACCGACGACCAGGTGGGTGGTGCTGGAGGCAGAGGGAGTGATGGGAGAGATGGACACCGACGACCGGGTAGGTGGTGCTGGAGGCAGAGGGAGTGATGGGAGAGATGGACACCGACGACCGGGTGGGTGGTGCTGGAGGCAGAGGGAATGATGGGAGAGATGGACACCGACGACCGGGTGGGTGGTGCTGGAGGCAGAGGGAGTGATGGGAGAGATGGACACCGACGACCAGGTGGGTGGTGCTGGAGGCAGAGGGAATGATGGGAGAGATGGACACCGACGACCGGGTGGGTGGTGCTGGAGGCAGAGGGAGTGATGGGAGAGATGGACACCGACGACCAGGTGGGTGGTGCTGGAGGCAGAGGGAGTGATGGGAGAGATGGACACCGACGACCAGGTGGGTGGTGCTGGAGGCAGAGGGAATGATGGGAGAGATGGACACCGACGACCAGGTGGGTGGTGCTGGAGGCAGAGGGAATGATGGGAGAGATGGACACCGACGACCGGGTGGGTGGTGCTGGAGGCAGAGGGAGTGATGGGAGAGATGGACACCGACGACCAGGTGGGTGGTGCTGGAGGCAGAGGGAGTGATGGGAGAGATGGACACAGACGACCAGGTGGGTGGTGCTGGAGGCAGAGGAGTGATGGGAGAGATGTTTCTCATGAAATAACTGCTAAACTTTGAGTTCTTTTGTGGCTGTGGCACAGAGGGGGAGAAAAAAATCACTCCCTGTACTTTCTGAGTAAGGGTTGTTCTTGTAGAGAATTCCACCCTCACCCCGTCTCCCCTTGGCTCACGGCTAGAATTACCCACGGATCCACCATCTCTCTGGTGCTTCATCTCCGTGCCCGGTGCCAGAGGGCCTGCAAGGATACGTACGAGTTGTGCAGTTTATTAATTTTGCATTAAGTAATTAATAGTAAAGTTAATTGATGGATTATTCAATTTTCAGGTAAAATGGGATGATAAATATTCATCACTTATTTTATTAAGGGAATTTCCATTTGCTATGTCATTAAATCTAGATTAACGAAGGCTGATTTTAAATGAAGATTGAAAACAATTGTGCTTTGGAATTAATTACTGAGCTAAGGTCGTTGCTTCGTGAGCTTATCCCCTCCACCCCCTCGTCCCCCTCCCCCCTCCCCGAAAGTCAGGGCTTCATCATCCGGGTGAGTGTCTGAATTCACAGAAGTAACGCTGCTGTTAGTTTAGAAAAATCCCACGAGTCTTGCTGGTTTCTCCCATGACGCCCCGGTTCCCGGCGGGCACCAAGAGGAGCGTGCGAGGTGGGCAGGTCAGGGCCCTTTGCCGCCAGCATCTGGCTGTGGCTTTGAGCTCTTTTTGTTTATTCAGGAGCTACAACAGGACTTAATTCAGCCCAAACCAGATGGGATGCAGATGTACATCCTGGTAAAAGAATGATGAACATGCGCCTCAAAGTGAACTTTAAAATAGCTATGGGGCCCTGGCTGGTGTGACTCAGTGGGTAGAGCATTGGCCCTTGGACTGAAGGGTCCCAGGTTTGATTCCAGTCAAGGGCACGTACCTCGGATGCAGGCTCCTGGCCCTGGTCGGGGTGCGGGAGGCAACCAATCGATGTGCCTCTCTCATGTCGGTGTTTCTTTCTGTCTCTCCCCTCCCGTCCATTCTCTCTAAAAAAATCGATGGAAAAAGTATCCTCCGGTGAGGATAAAAAACAAAAAAGATACATAAATGGTCAGTAAGCCCTATGACATTAGTCATTAGGGAAACGCAAATCAGGCTACAGTGAGATACTGCTTCATGCTCATGAGGCTAGCTATAATAAAAAAATAAAAAATACATAGATTTGGATTTTCCCCCGGTGTCAGGAGCCATGTGCGTGATTTCCCATCTATGAATGCTCTCAGCCAAGGATAACAACAGAGTCAGTTTTGATTTGTATTTTCTGGCTTGTGATTTCCTTCAGGTCTGGTTGATATCAATTCGTAAAACTGCTCAGAGCAGCCATCCGCAGGCTGGCACTGTTTTCCTCCAACCTCGTAGGCTGTGGGGTACTGTGAGTTCCTTCACATCCGGGATCTCAGTCCTCATAGCAGCCCTGCACGGTAGGCAAGGCCTAGGGAAACTGAGGCACAGAAGGGAGGAAGAGTAGGAGGAGGGAGAGAGCCCCCATAAACACAGCCCTTCGTTCTCCTCTGCCACCACCTCCCTCAGAACACGGTTGAGGAAACTGAGTCGCAGATTCTGTTCTCGGGCCGAGGTTGACTCGGCTAATTAGCCTCAGAAGTTGGGACCGGAGCCCAGATCTTTCCGACACCATCTGAGTGCTTTTTTCAACTTCAGCATCTTGGTGCTTTCAAATAATTTTTTAACCACCCGCGTAGTGGGCCCTCGGGAGTATTTATAGCCCAGTGGAGCGGTTCTCGCTGCCTCGCCACGGCTTCGTTATAGCTTCCCGGCCTCGCGCTCGCTCTGAGTTGATCCTACGGCGAGCCTTCCTCCCAGGGGAGCGTCGGGTGCTGCCGCACTTGGACCTGCTCTCCTAGAATTATCCCTAATTGGCTTGGAAAGTGGCTTCCAATAGGCAGAGGGCTCACGGTCTCGCCTTCCCTGTTGTGACTCGGGGAGGCACCAGGTTCTATCTGGTTTGGGATCAAGGTCTTGTGAACTGGGAGACTAAGCTCCTGTCACTAGTGTGAAGATTGATGTGTTGCCTGGCCAGTGTGGTTCAGTGGTTGAGTGTCGATCTGTGAACCAGGAGGTCACAGTTCGATTCCCGGTCAGGGCACATGCCCAGGTAGCAGGCTCGATCCTCAGTGTGCGGTGTGCGGGAGGCAACTGATCAATGATTCTCTCTTATTTCATCACTAGAGGCCCGGTGCATGAAATTTGTGCACGGATGGGGTCCCTAGGCCTGGCCTCCAATCAGAGCTGATCAGGGCCAGGCCGATCAGGGCCAGGACAGAGAGGAAGCAACGGTTGCTGGGCTGGGCGCAGAAGGAAGGATGCCAGATGCCAACGCCGCCATCATTGGCGCTCTGCCACCGCGCAGTTCCCCACCTCCCCTCCCCCCTTCCCTTGCTGCCACGCTGGTGGACAGGCGGTGGGTCCATTGGGGCCTGCCAGCCAGGGGGAAAGATGGGGCACAGGAGGTTGCCCGCCTGCCCCTCGGACCCCCTGGGAAAGGGGCCGCATCTGCTGCCACCCACCCTCAGTTCCCCATCCCAGCCCGGGGGCCTGCCGCCAGGGGGGAGGGACTGCGGGAGATTGGCTGGCCAGGGGAGGTGGCAGTGGGAGCTCACTGACCACCAGAGAGCAGCTCCTGCATCGAGCATCTGCCCCCTGGTGGTCAGTGCACATCATAGCAACCGGTCATTCCTGTCGTTCTGGTCATTCCGGTCGCTTGGGCTTTTATATATATATATATATAGAGAGAGAGAGAGAGAGAGAGGCTCAGTACATGAAATTCATGCACTTGGTGGGGTGGGGGCGTGTTGCTCAGCCTGGCCTGGGCCCTTTTGCAGTC